>NW_011495084.1:1492362-1529564 GCF_000754665.1 Bison bison bison
GCCAAAGTATTGGAGTTTAAGCTTCAGCATCAGTCCTTCCAATGAACACCCAGGGCTGATCTCCTTTAGGATGGACTGGTTGGATCTCCTTGCAGTCCAAGGGACTCTCAAGAGTCTTCTCCAATACCACAGTTCAAAAGCATCAATTCTTCAGTGCTCAGCCTTCTTTATAGTCCAATTCTACCTGCCATTAGTAGGCACTTATTGATAATTTGCACAAAGGTTAGCTTCTCTCTGTTCCCAGCTTTCATTTCTTTCTAATTAAGTCTTAAAAATGGCTATATTGCTTGAAATGAAATCTCGCCTCTAGATGTGTGGGGGGAAAAAATTTCAGAGTTTTTCACTAATGACTGCTAATTTGAAGGCTTGAAGTTCTGGCTAAAATATTATATTATTAATTTATCAAAAATGTTATCTACTACCAGAAAATACAGAGATTAGCAATCCTTGAGAAGATGTAAAGAAAATTATGTCTACTGAAAAGTATGGAATTTAAGTTTCCTGCCTTCTCAATCAAATTTATTTTGTGTCAAAATTATGTGTTTGTTTTTTCTATTAAAACTATAAACATATATAAATACATTTTAGCTTTGTAACCCAATTTAATAGTTTTACATGTGAGTAAACTATAATGCTTACCATCAGTGTCAGTGGCTCCATTATTTAATTCTTATGTTTGATTTATTTCTTGGCTGTTTAATTTCAATCTCCAAGTTATTGTTCTCAAGAAAAGTACATGGATTGTATATCTTCCAAGTTTTTACTCACAGTGTATCATGACAGCTAAGATCTTGGGCTCTCAGACCAAGGAAGTACAAATTCCAATACTAACACCTTCTTTTCCTGTGATTCTAAGTAAATTTAACAATTTTGCACTTCATAGTTTTCAAATTTCTCACTGGGCTAGTGTAAGGCTAATGGAACTAATGCTCGCAAAGCACTTATTATCTTTTAAAAAGGATTTGTATATTATTTTACAAGGAGATCTTCTGAAGGAGATCAGCCCTGGGATTTCTTTGGAGGGAATGATGCTAAAGCTGAAACTCCAGTACTTTGGCCACCTCATGCAAAGAGTTGACTCATTGGAAAAGACCCTGATGCTGGGAGGGATTGGGGGCAGGAGGAGAAGGGGACGACAGAGGATGAGATGGCTGGATGGCATCACTGACTCGATGGACGTGAGTCTGAGTGAACTCCGGGAGTTGGTAATGGACAGGGAGGCCTGGCGTGCTGCGATTCATGGGGCCACAAAGAGTCGGACACGACTGAGCGACTGAACTGAACTGTATATTATTTTATACAAATAACTTTGTATAAAAGTTAGAGGTTATAGTTTGCTTTCAAAACTGTAAGTATGGTTTTACTGCATTTAGACATTGAGTGTTGCAAAAGAAACATTTGGTTCTAGCTGATATTTGGTTCCGTCATGTTTCTTTCCCTTTTTCTTTTGAATGATTGCATATTAAAATTTTCCTTCAAGTTTTGAATTTTGATAATGTGAAAATGTACATAGGCATGGTTCGTTGGTATTCTTTTGATGTTTGAGATCCTCCAATCTTCACAGAATCCTCTTCTAAAATTCACAAGAAGTATTTCTTCTACTGCTGGTATACTTTTATTTGTTATGCTTAACTTTAACCTGGTTTTATATTCGGGAATATGAATTATGTGCATGCTGTTTCTCCTTACGCTTGTGACATTTCTCTCATATGCCATAATCTATTTGTGTTTTTGCTCTACATAACTGTAGAGGTTTTCAGGCTTTTCTTCCATAGTAGTTATTCATACTTGCTGTGCTTCCATCACCGTGGATTATAATTCTATGAATACATTTTTAGTTTCCTTGCATTTATTCTTATCAAATTCCCTTTTTAACCATCTTTAAACTTCAGGTTGTTTTCTATGTATACCACACCATTTTTTCCCTTTCAATACTTTTCTCTATACCTCTGTGAAAATCATGTCTTTTTGCAAGCTTTAGAGAAAACCCAAAACTTTCCTGATTTTTTTTCCCGTGAATTTTGCAACAGGGTGCTTGCATTCACCAGGCTGTTCTTCCTGTCATTATTTTTTACAATGATATTCTTTGAAGTATTTTTCATAGGTCTCACAGCATATTTTCATGTCACTTTTGTTTATTAATAAATTATATGGGTTGCCCTTTGTTGTTGTTTAGTCACCAAGTCATGTCCGACTCTTGCAACCCCATGGACTGTAGCCCGCCAGGCTCCTCTGTCCATGGGATTTTTCCAGGCAAGAATACTCCAGTGGGTTGCCATTTCCTTCTCCAGAGGATCTTCCCAGCCCAGGGATAGAACTTGTGGTTCCTGCATTGGCAGGCAGATTCTTTACCACTGGGCTACCACGGAAGCCCCAGGGATTGCTCTTGGTTATACTCTATTACCGGAGAAGGCCATGGCACCCCACTCCAGTACTCTTGCCTGGAAACTCCCATGGACAGAGGAGCCTGGTAGGCTGCAGTCCATGGGGTAGCTGAGGGTCGGACACTACTGAGCGACTTCCCTTTCACTTTTCACTTTCATGCATTGGAGAAAGAAATGGCAACCCACTCCAGTGTTCTTGCCTGGAGAATCCCAGGGATGGGGGAGCCTGGTGGGCTGCCGTCTATGGGGTCACACAGAGTCGGACACGACTGAAGTAACTTAGCAGCAGTAGCAGCAGCATACTCTATTACCACTTGAGGAATAGTGAAAATTTTCTTCTCCTATTTCCAGCTAAAGTCAAATCCTATTTCACTTCCCATGTTCTAGCTGGTATTTTCTAATATTTCTCAACTGTGCAGAAGTGATAGCTCTTCCTTATATACTTTCATGCTTCTCTGATTGCTCAAAATTCGTGAAAAGCTACAATTTTCTTCTTTCACAACAGTTGTTTTTTTTGTTGGCCATCGTTCTTCATCTATGCTGTTTATTTTGTGATGGCCACTCATAAAATACTGTGGGGTACTGATAGAATCTGTTGTTTCCTGGGAGCTACTATGTCTGAATAGGTATAGAAAGACCAGAGAGACAGTTAAAGGAACTTTAGCTACTTTTGAAAGGTGCAGTTTTGTAATAATATGGTTCCTGAACAGTGTTTGGTATTTACAGATCTCAAAACCCTAAGTTTAGGCATAGGAAATGGGAGAGATGTAAGTTATTTCCTTTCCTTTCTCCTGGGAAACGTTGGTCTATCTATAACAGAAGTTCTTCTGAAATCAATTTTGTTCTGTTAAACAATTTCAATTTGTGAATTTCTGTTTTTATATTTTTGTTTCTTCACTGTTTAGAGAAACATTAGCTAGGGATACATTAAAGTGCTGATGATACACCATTTTAAACTTGAAGATCCATTTTAATATTTTTTATAGTGCCCCAAATTTGGAAACACCTTAAATAATCTACAATTCTAAAGTTTGGATTTTGTTTTATAAGTTATGTGATATCCATAAATTGGATTATTATGCATAATTCAAGGCTATATTTTCAAAAATTCTTTATTGAAGCAGCATGTTCTGTGAACAAACGCAATATATAAAAGTAGATAATTTCAATCTTGCTGAAAAGATATATATGCACAAACAGTATCTTGGGAAGAAACAGATAAATATTTTCAACCCTCATTATCTTGGGCTGATGGGATTATGGGTAAATTTATGGAAAATTATGGTAAATTTTCCATGTATACAGTGATATATACATCTTTTGTACACATCTGCATACCAAAGATGTATACAAAATATGTACTTCTCTTTAAAAGCAAGTGTTTCTTTGGGGATTTAAAAAAATAGATTTATTTTTAAAAGAAAAAGTGAAGTCCTTAGAGAAACAACTTTGGTAGATAGGATGAAAAAATAAAAATTACCCCGAAGAATAAATTTTATTACTTAAGCAGTACATAAAGAATTCTACTCATTCTTTGCGCTTTTCTTTAGAATTAGGCATTTTGAATAATATAAACCTCAAACAAACATTGTAACACTTAATAGAAGAGAAAAATAGCAAACTGGTTGGTTAAAGGAGTAAAGGAGTCTCTATTCTAATTTAGGTGGAATTTGTGGCCCATATTTTAAAAGAATGATGTTTATTTATATTAAAAGAGAAACTCCCACCAGCCTTTCAAGATTTACTAACATGGTAATTGCTTCTCTTCACTTAAGAATTAAAAAACACTGAGGAGGACCACTGCCTGTATCTATCATTGTCAAAAAATGACCATATTCAGCAGCTTGATTTTGGCTAAAATGGCAGCATATCCTGTGTGTTTATGTGCCACATGAAATTGGAATAGAATGCATTTTCTTCTCATCTGTGATGAACACTTATTTTTTGTGTCCTTCCTTTCCTGGATTGGAACTATATATTCCATAATCCGTATACAATACTTTTTGCACTCAGATCTTATCACTGATTGTGCTTTAGCACAGTACAAACTCAGAACGCAAACAGCAACTTTGCACAAAATGTTTATACAATTTTGAAAAGATGTCTTAAGGAAATAAACTGACTATAATATTAAGTTAAAAAACACTTAGCCAAATATGTAATTATTCAATTAGGAGAAGAGTACAATAAAGTCAACATTTAGAAAATGATTTCTTGACTTTAGAAAGTACATAGGATATACATGTATTGGACTTGTGCTAAAGGTAGTACCTAAATATCTGTACTTTTTAAGTTATATTCATCTCCTTGGCCTAGCCACAGCTGCTCTAAACTATAACAAATAAGGCAAAATTAATTATTTAGTCAGTGAGCAAAGTGAAGTGAAGTCGCTCAGTCGTGTCCGACTCTTAGCGACCCCATGGACTGCAGCCTACCAGGCTCTTCCGTCCATGGGATTTTCCAGGCAAGAGTACTGAAGTCGGTTGCCATTGCCTTCTCCAATGAGTCAATGAGCAAGGAGATCCTAAAGCTCTTTTTGTGATTAATGGTCAGGATAACAGACTCCGGCGCTAGACTGCGTAAATCCCAGTGATGCTGTTTACTAGTCTGGGAGGAGGAGCAATGGCACGAGTGCCAATCCAGGGGATGCCTTCAAAGAATTTAAGATGACCAGACTCTGAGGCGGGCAAGAGAGAATGAAATCTGGGACTTGAATGCACTGACCTCTGCTTCCCTTCCTCTGCCGGCTTCATCTCTCCCAGGGTGCGCCCAAGGCTGTTCCATGTTCAACTTTGATAACTGCATACACAGCCTTGACCACGCAGCTTTGGTGAAACGGTCTTTATTATGTTTGTTGACCAAGACAAATGGGCATCTGCCTCTGAGCTCTTGCTAATCAGCCGATTGATTACACTGACTACTGGGTGTGAATTAGCTTTCTATTGCCAAGAAATGAATTACCAGAAATTTTGTGGCTTGGAGCAGAATGTTTATTAACTGACAGTTTCTGAGGGTCTGGAGTCTGGACAGGGTTTATCTGGGCATTCTGCTCAGGATCTCACCAGGCTGAAATTAACTTGTTAGTTGGAGCCGTGATCCATCTTGTGAGGTTTAGGGGCCCCTTCTTCCAGGCTCATTCAGGCTGTTGGCAGAAATTAAGTTCCTTGTGATTGCAGAAAACTGAGGCCTGTTTTTTTGCTGGCTGAGGCCTGGGGCACACTCTCAGCTATTGGAGGTGACACTTATGCCCCACCACTTGGCCTTCTCACATCACGCCTGCTTACCTAAGAGCCAGCAGGAGACTCCCTCTTTGTTCTGCTAAAATCAAGTCTTGTATAATGCAACACAGTCATGGAACTGACTACTGTTTTTACAGGTCCCATCAACCTTCAGGTGAGGGGACAGTAGAAGATGTGACTACCTGGGTCTGAGAATATTAGATGTCATCCTAGAATTCTGCTTACAGTAAGGCTTAGAGTAATATGCTTGGACCAGCCAGGATGGTTGGTCATCTCTATGAACTTACAGAGCTCTGTCATCCTCTACTCTCCTATAAAGAGGGGCTAATTTATCCAGCTTAGAAGATTTAAGTAAGATTTAAGTAAGCTTTTATGTTGGTCATTAATTTTTTTCTCAACTTTTTCAAAGTGTAAGGATAATGGACCTTCTCCTTTGGATAAAAAGCCCTTGCAGTAAGTCAGGATTTTACTCTGTGTCCTTTCCTTTCCCTCCATCTAAGATACTTTCTTCATCAAAGCTTCTCAGTAAAAGTTTACTGAACTGAATTCATTACATATATTAAATGTGTTGATAATCTCATTTGGAAGTAAATTCTCACCCATCCTGGCATGCTTGTTAACAAATCTAGTAGGAAAGCCATAAACGTCATGAACCAGCCTTCTGAACGACTTCACAACTACCCTGTCCTGGAGATGAAGATCCTTGTTTAGTCCCAGTTCTCAACATGACATTTTCATTGTTTAGTCCACACAATGGATATAGAGAAATACAAATTTTAATCTTGGATTCTGAAGCATAGCCAAAAACTCTTTGTTGAACATAACATTTTCATTCAAAGTAAATTAATTTGGATTGTTTTGGATAATTAAATATTTTCATAAAAGAGAAAAATAACGACTTTTCATATTATATAAGTGAATATGCTAAAAGAGAATACCATATATTTTAAGGAAATTTTATAATGTAGAAAAGACCAATCCTAAGTGTAGAACTAAAAAGCTGATTTTTTTGGCATCACATTTAAGAAATCAAATACAGATGAAAAATGCTACTAATCCATCTTTTATTTTCTTTCTCTTTTAACTCATGCCAGCAAAATAAAGCTTAGGAATTCTATATCAACAATGTCTTTCCATTAAATAGTGGTAGAAATATGGCTCACTTTGATTATATATCAGCTTATTAAAAGTGTTATTTTTGTTGAGAAAATTTTAGTAAAATATCTTCTTTGAAAGAGGAAATTTTAAAAAATCTGTTAAGAACAGGAGACATGAGATAAGGAAAGACAAAAAATAGTGCCAATAGTACTCATTTTTCCAGTTCAGAAGATTTAAAGGAAAATGTTTCTTTATGTTGATCTTTAATTTTTAAGTACGGTTCTATTTAAATATTAACACAGTACACATTTCTACACTCGGGAATGGAATAGATTTTGGCCACTCTAAAGGTTAACACATAGTTTAAAAAACAAAATTCAACTGAGCAAATTTTAAAGGTCTTATTGGCTTTATTTATGAACGCATGAAAGGAGCAGCACGCAATCTAGCAGACAGAAAGGAGCTCCAAGAAGCTACATAAAATGAAAGATTCTTCTGGACAAAAGGAATCAGGAACAAGGAAGTTATACTAGACAAAAAAGCAGATGGTTATGACAAGCTCCCTTTCCTTTAGGTAGTGGCAGGGGTCTAGATTACGTAACTAGTGCTGATCAGGTGATTCCTGATTGATGGATTTAAGATTCCATTTCTGGGGAAGGTGAAAACACAATTAAGCATCAATTTGGTGGTGTGGAGCTTAACATAAGTGACTCCATTTGGGGCCTGTTGTTTTGTTTTTAACAACATTAAGAAAGATTCTCATTAACATTGCAAAGGGCTCAGAAAGACAGAGTTCAAGACAAAACCAGAAGTTTACAGTAATATTATAAATCGTGCATGAGTTTTTTCTAGAGTGTCATGACTCATGTCAAAATTTCCATTTGCTTTTTCCAAAAAACATTTTTAATCTTTACAATGTAGTAATCCAAGTGCCACCTAGAAAAGGGAGATAGTAGTTTCATAATATTACTTCAGCATGTATTTATTCAAAAAAATATATATTGAGTATCTACCATATAAGGTATTATGATTGACTCCATAGATAATATGAAGACCAATGAAATATAAATCTTACCTTCAGGGAGATTATAGTTTGTAGAGGTGCCAAGATGTCCACAGATAACTGTATAAAAATATAATTCAATGAATCATCCATTAGAGGCATTAAGTGCCAAAGAAGCATAGAGAAGGGGATAGGACTCTTGTAAAGAGTACCTAGGAAAAGTTGCATGAAAAAGGTAAAGTAGAAGGGAAATTTTAAGGGAAAATACAGAGAACTGAAAGTGCTTATAAAGTGAACTGAAAATGTTTCTGAAAGACTTCAGTGGGCCGAGTAAGGAATGAGGAATGCTGAGGAGCCATCACAGTCATTTTGATATGAAATTAATATTAGAACTGACTTTTAGGAAGATTAATCTTAAGACAGTTGAAAATGGATTAAAGTAGGGATGTAAAGAATCTGCTTGCAATGCAGGAGAGCTGGGTTCAATCCCCAGGTCAGGAATATCCCCTGGAGAAGGGAATGGGCTTGGAGAATCCCATAAACAGAGGAGCCTGGTGGACTACAGTCCATGGGGTAACAAAGAGTCAGATAAGACTGAGCTACTAAAAAGATAAGAGGCATGTTAAAACTGTCTCTTGTTATGTTAATAAGGTAATTTGGGGACCTAAGAATGGGACTGATTGTCAGAAAATCAGTCATGTGATTAGACGGTTTGCTGACTTTCAAGCTTGCCCCCAACTTCTGGAGAGGGGAGGAGAGCTGGAGGTTAAATCAATTACCGATGGCCAATGATGTAATCAATCATGCCTATGTAATGGAGCCGCCATAAAAACCTCAAAAGACAGAGCTTGCAGAGCTTCTGGATTGGTGAACACATGGAGATTTGGGGAGACTAGGTGACTTCAAGAGTGCATGGAAGCTCCACTCCCCTTCCCACATGCTTTACCCCATGCATCTCTTCAATCTGGTTTCTCCTAAATTATACCCTTTTACAGGCTCAGACGGTAGAGTCTGTCTGCAATGAAGGAGACCCAAGTTTGATCCCTGGGTTGGGAAGATCCCCTGGAGAAGGAAATGGCAACCCATTCCAGTATTCTTGCCTGGATAATCCCATGGATGGAGGAGCCTGCCAGGCTACAGTCCATGGGGTTGCAAGGAGTCAGATATGACTGAGTGACTTAGCTTTCACGTTCAGTAATATAACAGGTTTCCTGAGTTCTGTGAGCCACTCTAGCAAATCAATTAAACTCAAGGAAGGGTCTGTGTCAACCTCCAATCTGTAGTTGGTTGGTCAGAGCGCAGTTAACAGCCTGGGCTTATGACTGCCATCTAGGGGTGGGGGTCAGTCTTACAGGACCGAACCCTCAACCTGTGGAATCTGATGCTATCTCTGGGTAGATAGTGTCAGAATGGGTTGAATTGTAGGACACCCAGCTGCTATCCCAAGGTTTGCTTGGTGTTATGGGGATGTGTCCACCTCACCGCTGCTAACACACACACATACATACCTCACATGTTGGAATTCAGTTCAGGAACCTGAAAGATTAGATGAATTTAGATAGAGCAACTTAGCAGCAGCAGCAGCAGCACCCAAGAGGAGTAAGTTTATGCCCAGAGTCAGAGTACACAACACTCAGCAACTCCTTCAGTAGAACTGAAGCTCCACGTAGGAAGGAGTAACCACATCTGTTGCTGGTCCTCAGTGCTTAGCACTCAGTATTTTCGACTAAATGAATCACTGGAATTTAAACATGAGGAAGGGGAGGGTATCGTGTTTACTTATATGTGTGTCCTGTTTCTTTCTCTATACCTAAGTTCCTAGGCCAAATGAAAAGATAAGGCAGGGAAAAGGCCACACTACTTGATAGGATAACCCTTCAAGGAAGGAGAACTTTTTAGGAAAGCCCATTGGTTAACTTGCTACCAAGTTTATTGACCTACTGGAGTTGTTGTCATTTGGTGTTGTTAAGTTGCTTAGTCGTGTCTGACTCTTTGCGACCCCATGGACTGCAGCATGCCAGGCTTCCCTGTCCATCACCAACTCCCGGAGTTTACTCAAACTCACGTCCATTGAGTCGGTGATATCATCCAACCATCTCATCCTCCGTTTTCCCTTTCTTCTGCCCTAAATCTTTCCCAGCATCAGGGTCTTTTCTAATGAGTCAGCTCTTAACATCAGGTGGCCAAAGTATTGGAGCTTGAGCTTCAGTCCTTCCAATGAATATTCAGGACTGATTTCTTTAGGATGGACTGGTTGGATCTCCTTGCAGTACAAGGGACTCTCAAGAGTCTCCTCCAACACCATGGTTCAAAAGCATCAATTCTTCGGCGCTCAGCCTTCTTTATGGTCCAACTGTCACATCCAAACATGACTAGTGGAAAAAACCATAGCTTTGACTATATGGACGTTTGTTGGTGAAGTGATGTCTCTGTTTGTTAATACACTGCCTAGGTTTGTCATAGCTTTTCTTCCAAGGAGCAAGCATCTTTTAATTTCATGACTGCAGTCACCATATGCAGTGATTTTGGAGCCCAAGAAAATAAACTCTGTCACTCTTTCCCTCGTTTCCCCATCTATTTGCCATTAAGTGATGGGACTGGATGCCATGATCTTAGTTTTTTGAGTGTTGAGTTTTAAGCCAGCTTTTTCACTCTGCTCTTTCACTATCATCAAGAGGCTATTTCATTCCTCTTTGCTTTCTGCCATAAGGGTGGTGTCATCTGCATAGCTGAGGTAATTGATATTTCTCCTGGCAATCTTGATTCCAGCTTGTGCTTCATCCAACCTAGCATTTTGTATGATGTGCTCTGCATATAAATTAAATAAGCAGGGTGACAATATATAGCCTTTATGTACTCCTTTCCCAATTTTGAATCAGTCTGTTGATCCATGTATGGTTCTAACTGCTGCTTCTTTACCTGCATACAGGTTTCTCAGGAGGCAGGTGAGGAGGTCTAGTATTCCCCTCTGTTTAGGAATCTTCCACAGTTTGTGGTGATCCACATAGTCAAAGACCTAGTGGAGAGACTGATGTAGCTACAAAAGGCGATGGTGTTTTTGATGGCTGCTTATTTAAAATGCAATTGTTTGCCTAGCAAATGTGTGACAAAAAAAATATTGAAATATATACACTTTATTTAATTCACTTGATGGGTTTTTACGTATTTTTAGCAATTTCCTGATTTTTCTATCCCCCAAGACTTATAAGTTTAAACTTAAACTGTATAAGTTTAAGATGCGCAGCACAATGATTTGATATATGCATATACTGTGAGGTGATTACCACAAGTTTAGTTAATGTCCTTGATGGCTTTTTAATTTGATCATATTTCTCAAAGACTAAAAGCTAACTCATTGGCAAGGGAATCCTTTTGTTATATATTGCCTTGACACGTTCCACTTTTAGAGACTAAATATATGTAGGGCCCCCAGGAATTAAAACAATATAAGTATAGTTCACATTTATAACTGCCTGAATTAAGACATAGTCTGTGTCATCATGAAGTTCCTAATCTGGCTAAGAACATGAATACATAAAAAGGAAATGTTTATGTTAAAGTATAAACAAAGTTCTATAGGAAAACACAGATGCAAAGGTTTATGGCCTGTTATTTCCTTGAGGGTATAAATTAGGATGCCAAGGAGGAGTGGAAAGAGGTGAAGTTGTTAAGTGAATTTGGCCAGAGGTAACTCCTGGTGGCCGGAGAAGGCGATGGCACCCCACTCCTGTACTCTTGCCTGGAAAATCCCATGGGCAGAGGAGCCTGGTGGGCTGCAGTCCATGGGGTCGCTAAGAGTCAGACACGACTGAGCGACTTCCCTTTCACTTTTCACTTTCATGCATTGGAGAAGGAAATGGCAACCCACTCCAGTGTTCTTGCCTGGAGAATCCCAGGGACGGGGGAGCCTGGTGGGCTTCCGTCAATGGGGTCGCACAGAATTGGACACGACTGAAGCGACTTAGCAGCAGCAGCAGCAGCACTCCTGGTGGCTCGGCAGTAAAGAATACACCTGCAACACAGGAGATGCAGGTTTGAGCCTTGCGTTGGGGAGATCCCCTGGAGGAGGAAATGGCAACCTGTTGCAGTATTCTTGCCGGGAAAATCCCATGGACAGAGGACCCTGATGGGCTACAGTCCATAGGGTCACAAAGAGTCAGACACGACTGAGCGACTGAGCACCCACATTGTAAGAGGCCAAGAATCAGAAAAGACTTTTAAGTAGGCACCTAAAAGAAGCTTTTCCGTTTGCTCATGTGTTTATTTCAGAAAGATCACAGTAGGTAACAGTGTGGAGGAAAGACTGGGTATATCAGATAAACGGAAGTCCGAGTATGAGTTTACCTGCTGTAATGCCAGTGAACTTCATTAACTGTCACTCTATTAAGTATTTATACTTGACTAAACACTTTACAAGCTTACTATTGGCCACAATAAATTTTTAGAGATATGTTGTTTAGTCACTCATTCATGTCTGACTCTGCAACTCCAAGTTCTTCACTATCTCCAGGATCCCCTGTCCTTCACTCTCTCTTGGAGTTTGCTGAGATTCATAGTGGTTGATGCTATCTAACCATCTTTACCTAGTTTTTAATTAGTGACTTTCCATAGCTGTTATGTTTGTGAGTAGACAGATCTTCTCGAAGTCTTTGGTTCTGTGTTCCTTGAAGACTGAGGTACAATATTGGCAGGGCTGGAATTACAGGGAGGGGAGAGACAGTAGTGGAGGGAGGAAATAAACCACAGATACAGTGCTACCTCAGAGAAGGCAATGGCACCCCACTCTAGTATGCTTGCCTGGAAAAATCCCATGGACGGAGGAGCCTGGTAGGCTGCAGTCCATGGGGTCGCACAGAGTCAGACACGACTGAAGCGACTTAGCAGCAGTAGCAGCAGCAGCAACCATCTCATCCTCTGCCACCCCCTTATCCTTTTGCCTTCAATCTTTCCCAGCATCAAGTTCTTTTCAGAGAGATTACCAGCTAGTAAATGGAGCCATAGGATCTGAACTGAGGTTCAGCTATCTTAAACATGGCATATATTTTCCAGAGAGAAAAATAATTTGGTTTTCAATTAAGCCTTTGATTGTGGGAATAGAGAGGACGTTATCATCTTAAAAATGTTTTAGAAGAAGAACCAAAAGGATTTTTGAGTTCTTGGGTAGTAAGGGAAAGAATCTGAGCATGTAGAGTTGGTGATTTTTTTTTGGGGGGGGGTTGGCTTCTCTCTGTAGGAAAGGCTGGGAGAAGGAAGATCATGAATTTAGTTTTGGAAAGATGGTTCTGAGTTGCCTATGGTGGACAGCCAGGTGTAAATGGTCAATGCAGACCAGTATATAGTGCTCTGAAGCGCTGGAAAGAAATGAGATCCAAGATGGAATGACTGGGAGTCTGAATATGGCTGAAAATCATGAAAGGGAATGAAATAACTCCAACTCTAGGAAGGTGAGGCAGGGTGGGAACTGGGAGTGCTGGCACATGCACTTAGACCAACATCTTTTAGAGAAACAATACAAAGATGCTGTAAGGGTCTAAATTAATTGCATAAATGCAGGGATGGGGCAAATATTAACAATAAGACACAAAAGGGCCACAAATCAACAGCCATTTCTGAGGTGCCAAGAGCAAAATCAGGATACTGTATGTAATCCTTGCACACACAGCCACTGAGGGTGTGCACAGACCACCAACGCCACCCCTCAATCGGCCGCACCGACCTGCCCTCACCTCCTTTTATGAAACCGACTCTTCCCACTCCCCCTCCAGGAATGGGCAAGGGCACCTGTTTCTTGCTCTCACTTCTTCCAGGTGCAGCAAGAGTCCCAGTAAAGCCACGTCTGAATTCTTCATCTGGCCTCTTAACAATTTCTGATTAGGAGACAGGCTGGGACCGGAAATCTTGGACCTGAGACCCTTTGCTGCAGTGCTTGCACATGGACAAATGTCTCGTTGTGCAACAAAATACAAAAAAAACTCATAAGGACCTAAAAATAACTGCGTGCATGTGCAGTTGGGAAAAAACATAAAGAACAAGGTGTACACACACACAATTCCACTTCTGAGGACTCAGGAGCAAAAGCAGGGCATCCCCAGGGTACTACATATGCACCCAGCAAAGGGAGGAGCAGACCACCTAAGCCACCCTGTCCTGACCTCCAGACCCTCACCGCTTGTAGGGAACCAGCTCGCCTGACTTAGGGAGGGAGCAAGCAAGGACACCTGTTACTTGTTTTCGCTCCCTCCTGTTGCAACACAGGTGCCAATAAAGCCTTGTCTGAATTTCTTATCTGGCTTTTTATCAGTTTTTACTGATTAAGAAGTCCAAGAACCCTGGCTGGTGACAATCATAGAGTTTAAGGACCCTAGTAGTAACAAAGGCATCTTGTTGTGTTTTAGTCACTTTCGAGTTGGACTCTTCGCAACCCTATGGACCCTAGGCCGCCAGGCTCCTCTGTCCCTGGGATGTTCCAGGCAAGAATACTGGAGTGGGTAACTATTCCCTTCTCCAGGGGATCTTCTCCACCTAGGGATGGAACCCAGATCTCCCACATTGTGGGCAGATTCTTTACCATCTGAGCCACCAGGGAAGCCCGAAGACATCATGAGTCAAAACAATTTTTAAGTTGCCAATGTCAAGGGTGACTTGGCTAAGATGATAGAGGAACCAGGAGAGAGTGATGTCAGGAAAGCTAACTGAGAAGACCTCAGGATAGAGGAAGGGCTCCAGCAACATTGTCAAACACTGCAAAAACCAAACAAGCAAACAGCCCACACAGCTGTTAACAATGAAGGAAGGTGGCTTCATACGAAGCCCAAGGATGAACTTAAAACTGGGATTTTTTTTTCACAGTCAAGGCCAGTCGACTTGTTTTTCCTAAGAGGCCAATTCATGTTCCCCTTCACCGCCCTATCCTTTACTCCCTTCTTCTACGTAGTGTAAGTCTCCTTCAAAAATCGCTGATTTGAGGGACTCACTTCCCACTCCTTTCCCCCTCCCCCCTACTTGCCATTTCCTTGGCGACCATCACTTAATTAACCCAGGGAGAGAGAGGGCGTTGCCGGAGGGAACAGAATCCACCCGAGCAGCTGCTGAAAGAGCCGGAGAGGAGCGAGGGCTGGCTGAGCGGAGAGAAGCACGGAGCAGGCGCGAGGTGGGGGCGATGGGCGGCTCCCCACCTCCCGGACCCGGTCTCTGGGGCGCAGCACGTGTCGCGCGAAACTTGCAAAGCGCGGGCTACGCGACGGGGGCTCAAGGTCTGGGTGGTGTCGGGGCTGCGGGGACGCATTGGCACCCGCAGGTTCCTCCTCTGAGCACCCATCGCGCCTTGGCTCCCAGGTCTCTGATCTTTCTTCTTTCTCCACCAGTCTAACCATTCTTAAAATCCCCGTCTTTTCCTTTAAACTCTGTTCTTTCCTCCTTTGTTCAAAAGTGGACTATTGCTAAAACGGCGCGCCTCGGGGCTGCTGCTATTTTTTTCCTTCACTTTGGGAGCAACGGCTGAAACTTAAGAGCTGAATTTGAGTGGGGTTGGGGCTTCTGTTCTGGAGAAGGAAACGGCAACACACTCCAGTATTCATGCTTGGAGAATTCCATGGACAGAGGAGTCTGGTGGGCTACAGTCCATGGAGTCGCAAAGAGTCGGATACGACTGTACAATTAACAGTGGGGCTTCTGTGGTGGCTCAGACGGCAAAGAATCCGTTTGCAGTGCAGGAGACCCAGGTTGGATCCCCGGGTCAGGTAGATAGATCCCCTGGAGAAGGAACTGGCAACCCACTCTAGTACTCTTTCCTGGAGAATCCCATGGACAGAGGAGCCTGGCGGGCTGCAGTCCATGGGGTAGCAAAAAAGCCCGACGTGACTACCAACGTACTTTTTGGACTTGAACAGGCAGCTGGGAGCGATATTTGCATTTTGGTGTTTTTGTATAGCACACAAACCTTCGAAATTCTACTTGACTGCTTAGATTTGGGGGAGAGGGGAGTTAATAACACAGCCCCGCCAAGGGAACGCTCATAACAGGTTGCTGAGAAAAATGAAGAGGGTTAAAGCTTTGCAGTTTTGTGGAGGAGCCTGTGAATTGAATGATTAGGTATTTTTTAACCAGGCTGCATTTTATCTGAGGTGAACACCTGCTTAAGGTTTAAGAACACCTACAGAGGATTTTGTAGGAAGAAACGTGCTTTAAAAGAACGGGCTTTACAAAGCTTTAAGGTTGATCCTGGGGACCTATTTGCTATTAATGGTATTTCTCAGTTTTAGACATATGTATTTCTTGGGGGGAAAAAAAAAGTTTTTTTTTTCTTTATACCTCAAGTTGAATGTGAGAGTTGAGTCCCCAGCGATTAAGATTCCTGGGACAAGTTACACAAGCTTTTTGAATCAATGCATTTTTAAAACAAAAGAAATTGAATATTGAATTGTTTTTCCCATTTAAGTTTCAATTTCATCCACAGTATTTGAAATATTTTTCAGAAAGATGGTATAATTTTAAAATGTGAGGAATTACTTCCAGCAAAGTAGCACTGTGTAGGTGTTCTAGATTTTCATTAATTAAGCTTAAATACTTTCACACAATGCAATGTAATTTTGTATAAATGCCTGATAATTCATTTGATTGCTAACACTTCCTTTGTATTTAATTATGGCAGCTCCTAGAAGAAAATTGTTTGGCTGTTTGTCATCTGTTGAAAAGTATTGATGTATCCAGTTTTATTGGGTGGACAATATCACGAAGCACTTACTTATCAATGCCTTAATGTTTGGTTGGATGAGCAGTCTAAATCGTAAAGACATGATTTTAAAGTGATACATGCACAACCTAAGGAATGTTCAATAGTTTAATTTTGAAGCTAAAAATATACATGTTTAATTGAGCTGAATATACTTTTGCAGATGGAGAAATCAATTATTCTACTGCTCTGCATACAGTATGTTGCTAAGGTAAGATATTTTTTAATGTACCCTTTTTGGAAAAACGAATGGGCAAGAAGTTATTGCATTGAGTCTATTTTGGAAAATAGAGTATAAGAGAAATAACACTAAATATTAGATTTAGCACCTAAGAAAAAATGTCTGCTAGGTTGCTTTGCAGATATATGCATATTGGTGGCAGCTGTTTTCACTGCTTGCAGATTGTTTGGGGGGATAATCACTGGAGAAGGAGGGATCAGAACCTGGTAAAAGACCAGGTAATAGTGAACCATTTTAAAGTTGTTTTTGGTAGGAAGTTTGATGAATATATCATTCTCTTGAGAGTTGAATTCTTATTTGTCGTCTAGGGAACATAAAAGTCTCTGATAATGTGGTCTGGCTGTTTTGCCTCAATTGCTAATATTTTCTTTACCTACAAATGAACCAAGGTTTTAAAATTAGAGTCAAGTGAGTGTTTTGCACTCAAACGTAGGTTCATTCTGAGTGTTGTCAACAATCTGTTATCATCAAGGCACACAGTCTGGCGTGCTAGGACGGTGTGCTGGGATCTTGTTTCTTTATCCCCGTTGACCCCAGAATCACCGAGTTTCCTACTGTGCTGCGTGTGGTAGTTGCTCAGTTGCGTCCAACTCTTTGCAACCCCGTGGACTGTAGCCCACCAGGCTCCTCTGTCCATGAAAATTTCCAGGCAAGACCACTGGAGTAGGTTGCCATTTGCTATGCTATGGGATCTTCCTAACCCCAGGATCGAGTACGCATCTCCTCCTTCAGCAGGCGGATTCTTTACTACCAAGCCACCTGGGAGACCATGGTGTTTCCTGCTGCTGCTGCTGCTAAGTCGCTTCAGTCGTGTCTGACTCTGTGCGACCCCAGAGATGGCAGCCCACCAGGCTCCGAAGTCCCTGAGATTCTCCAGGCAAGAACACTAAAGTGGGTTGCCATTTCCTTCTCCAATGCATGCAAGTGAAAAGTGGAAGTGAAGTCGCTCAGTCACGTCTGACTCTTAGCGACCCCATGGACTGCAGCCCACATGCATCTAAAGTTTGCCTGCTTGCATTTTACTTGCCTTTCTTTTACTCATTATTATAGTTGATTTACAGAGTTGTGTTAGTTCCTTCTGTACAGCGAAGTGAATTGTTTCTACATATATCCACTCTTTTTGTAAGATTCTTTTCCCATATAGGTCTTTACAGAGTGTTGAGCAGAGCTTCATGTGCTGTATAGTAGGACCTTGTTAGTTACCTCTTTTGTATATAATGATGTATATATGTCAGTCTCAACCTTCCAGTTTGTCCCTCCCCAGCCTTTCCCCCTTGTAACCATAAACTTGTTTTCTGTATCTGTGACTCTTATTACTGTTTTGTAGATAAGTTCATTTATATCATTCTTTTTTTGATTCCACATATAAGCGATATTCATACAATATTTGTCTTTCTCTGACTTCCTTAACTTAGTATGATAATCTCTAAATCTATCCATGTTGCTGCAAATGGCATTATTTTGTTCTTTTTTTTTATGTTTACTGGCCTTTAAGTTTTTTCCCAAACTGTGCTTATAAATAGTGTATCCAATGGATGTTATTTAATTCATGTGTGGAAATTAATGTTTCTAAAATATTTTAAAATTATAATTTGGTATAGTCTAGGTTTCATTTTTGTAAATTTGCTTATGAAACATTAACCAAGAATGCATTTTAACTTTTCTTCAGCATTAGTTTTCTTTCTCATTTCAGATCTCAAGAAGTTTCCACTATACACCAAAGAATAAACAAACAGCAGTTTTTATTGAATGGGATGAATTTCCTAAGGGAGGAAGTCCTGAATTTTATTTTTTAAAATACCAACTTGTTAATAATTTTGCTCAAAAAGTAAGGCATCTTTTATTTTATGGCTCTGATAAAAGTGAGCATAATAAGTCTGTTATAACTAAATGCCTCATCATGAATAGGAATTTAATAGCTATTGCAATTTCTTACTTAATTTTACTAATATATATAATTCTAGCATTTTATGAACTATCTTTAATAACTAGATCAGAATAGTATCTGACTATTTCATCATTAGAATGTTTATGAATTTTCCTTTATAGAATTTACATACTACACAATATTTAAAAAAGTAATATTTTATGTAAAAATAATTTATGTATGTTTGGATTTCATATTGGAAAAACTGCTATGAAGATATACAGCAGTCAAACTTCTAATTATAGTGTATCTTACATGGTTAATAAACATTTCTTAGGCAAATGAACCTCCTTATTTACAGAATGTTCAAAAGATTCTTGCAGAACCACCAAAGTTTCCAAAATCAATACTAACACTAGAAGAAAATGAAGATTATGACATCATTATACAGTCTGTAAAATATGGACAAATTTTAAGTGAAAAGTCATTTCAAACTCGTAAGTAGTGTGTGTTGTTCAGCTATCTTACCTAATCTTAAAAGGAAAAATGTTTTATTACCAGATAATTTGAATTTTACAATGATGAACAGATATGTAACGGTAATCAAAAACACATCATGATAGTATTTTGCTTGATTATAATTTAGTTTTCAAAATTTACAGGAACTTGAAGCTAAAGTAAGAATACAGTTTTCAGTTTTGGCATTTAATGTGTGCCAGTATGGTAGATAGGTTTAGTGAAGATTTACGTATAATCCAGATTACCCTTAACAAACTATAATGTGGATTGTAATCTGCTGTAATTCATTCATTCTAAATAGAGTACCAGAAACTCCCATATAATCCAGGAAAGATTTTGTAGTTAGATCAAGTTTTTCCATCATGGTGAATCTTTGGTAATCAATATCCTTTGTGTTTCATTCCGTTTTATTTGAAACTGTGCTAATTATTCGCCCTGATCTTTTAGGTGGAGTATCAGCTAGAAATATTAAAACAGTAGCAACAAGTACGAGTGTTTCTTTTAACTGGAGTGTGCTATCTTCCAATGATATTTTGGTGTCAATATCGCTTAATAATTCTTCACAAATTATGCAGAATGTCATGTTTTATGAGTGGGATGACTTGAAACCTGCCACCTTATATGTTTTTACACTTGAATTTAAACAGTTGCATTTGGATTTTATAAATATACTTCAGAGATTGGATATTCAAATTGAAACAGGTATGTAGATATTTATTAATGTATGTATTATGTATCTTGTAGATAAATTGGTAGCCTTTAAAAAGTGATTCAGCCAAGTATTAACCAGTGTAAACTACTTGTAAATGAATTAGCATAGTCCTCTTTTTCTAACTATATTATTCCGATATTTGACTGATTTATTGAACAAGCCGGGTTTAGCCGGTAAAGATAATTTTTCTTCCATCACTTCTTTTAAACTGAACCAAGTGGGTGCTCTTTCCTTTAACTCTGACAGTGGTTCATATAGATTTTCCAGGAGATACTGGAGGACAGAGGAGCCTGGCGTGTTATAGTCCATGGGGTTGCAAAGAGTTGGACATGACTTAGTGACTGAACAACATATAGAGTCCATGAATTTTTAGGTAACTTCAATATACCAATGAATGGTCTCATTTTCAGGTATTAAAGTATCATTAAAATGTAGTATAACATAGAAATATTTCATGAGCACACCCAGAATGCAGTGGACCCTCATAAATAATACAAGGTGAGAAGTATAGCTCAGCAGACTTAGAGTGCTAACTACCAACTCTGGTCTCAAGTTATTTTTCAGAAACATAGCATCAAATTGGATGCTAGGACATTTAGAGAGATTCTAGTCCAGAATGGTTGCTTTATGGTATGTCAATGGATTGTATCTCTAAGAGGGAAATTCGTTTAAGAATCTGTGTCAAATAAATCTATCTTTCCTGAAGGAGGAAAAAAATATATAAATTTTTCATTCTATTTGAAGTTTCTCTATTACTCATCCCCGATCAGACCTGACCTAAATTTAAAATACTGCAAGGGGGAGCTGAATGTGTTCAATTTTTTGTGTCTTCCTATTTCCTGTTCCTTCTTACACGTAGATTTGAGGACAGAGTCCTAGATGGCTGATAGGGGCAATGCACTTTCTGTGATGGGCTGAGTCCCATTTCAACACCCTGTACAGGAACATTAAATGAATCACAATATCTTTTATAATAAATTTTGTTAATAAAAAGACAATAAGGTAGTTAAAGCATTTCCTCTCATACTTCTTCCCCAAGGAAAACAAGACAACAGTTCAAAATATTCTTTACAGAGTGAACTAAGTCAGAAAAAGAAAAAAATATATGTAACACATATATATGAAATCTAGAAAAATGGTTCTGATGACGAACCTATTTGTAGGGTAGGAATAAAGATGCAGACATAGAGACTGGATTTGTGGACATGGAGGGAGAGGGTGGGATGAACTGAGAGTAGCACTGACCTATATACACAACCATGTGTAAATAGACGGTGGGAAGCTGCGGTATAGCACGGGGAGCTCAGCTCAGTGCTCTGCCGTGACCTAGAGGGATGACCTGAGGGGGATGGGAGGGAGCTAAGAGAGGGAGGGGATATATGTGTGTATATGTGTGTGTGTGTGTGTATCTGATTCAAATTGTTGTGCAGTAGAAACTAACACAGCATTGCAAAACAATTATACTCCAATTAAAAAAAAATCCTTCTTACATCTTCCTAATCTGTTGGGTTGGTCACTGATGCTTCATTAGCATCAGCATATTTTTACTCTGAACAGGCTGATATTTTCCTGTCTTTCTATGGTGTGTAATCTTGGAGAAAGGACTAAATGGCCAGCCATTCCAGTTTTTTTTTTTTTCTAGGAAGTGAACCCATTTGAAATCAAATGACAAAGAGCAGAATTCATAGCAAGCATGATGTTTTGTGTATGTGTGCATGTACGCTGAGTCATACCTGACTCTCTGCGACCCCATGGACCATAGCCTGCCAGGCTCCTCCGTTCCATGGAATTTCCTAGGCAAGATTACTGGAGTGGGTTGCCATTTCCTACTCCAAGAGAGCCCTCTAAATTTAAAAAAAAAAAGCCTGAAATTTACTTTAAAAGTTCTCTAGCAGTATAAGAGTAAGGGAAAGGAAGGGTAACCTAAAGTAATTTAGAAAGAAAAATATTTGTGGTTTTGTGTTAAATTGTAATTGGGCGATAATTCTGTATAATTAATTCTTAAAGCTACTTAAAACTATTTTAGTTGGTAGTAATTCACTTACTACTAGAATAAAGCAGCTTTAGCGCTTTTATTGGTTTGGGAGAAATATAAGGAAACTGTACAGTTAATTCTATGAGGTTTTTAGAGTTAACCTCTGTAGATGTTAAGAAATAGAATTATGAAATGTTATATTGCTGAATCCATCTTTAACAAAAGCATTTTTCTTTTGGTAGGTTCATGTTCACAAGGATGGGTAGCATTAAAAAATAGCTGTTATAGAATTAGCAAAGAGAGTAAGCCATGGAATATAGCCCAGCAATACTGTAAGCTGTCCTTAAGTTCTGCACACCTGGTGGATATAAAAAATGAGGAGGAAAAAAAATTTGTATTTTCACATCTCAGGTCAAAGAATCAAATAATAATATGGACTGGTCTTAACGACTTTAAGGTCAGTAGATATAAAGAATATGTATTGTGATAAAACTGTTTTTACCTATGTTCGTTCATTCATCTATTCCTTCTTACCGTAATTCAGTAAATATTTAATGAGTACTTATAAGCAGGGGATTCCCTGGTGGCTCAGACAGTAAAGAATACACCTGCAATGTGGGAGACCTTGGTTCAATCCCTGGGTTGGGAGATCCCTTGGAGAAGGGAACGGCTACCCACTCCAGTATTCTGGCCTGGAGAATTCCGTGGACTGTATAGTCCATGGGGTCGCAAAGAGCTGGACACGACTGAGCGACTTTCACTTCACTTCCTATAAGCCAGACACTGTCTCTATTTTTCCAGTATCTCTCTTTCTTAGAGTATTTATAGGTTCACAGCAAAATTGAAGGAAAGACAGAGATTACACATGTACCCTCCACCTCCAGACACACATTGCCTCCCCCATTAGCAGTATCACTAACCAGAATAGTAATCTGTTACAACCCAGGAGCCTGTGTTGATACATCATCATCACTCAAAGCCTAGGGTTTCCATCATGGTTCAGTCTTGGTTTCATTCATTCTATGGGTTTGGACAAATATATATCCCTCATTTTAGTATGGTACAGAGTATTTTCATTGTCCTAAAAACCCTCTTCCCTGTCTGCTCATTCCTTCCTCACCTCCTCCAATCTCTTTTGTAGGCATTCATTTCTTTACCTAATTTTGCTTTAATTTTGGTTTTCCCCAGACCCCTCTTAAATATGAGTGAACTTATCCATTTCTTATTTTTATTCCACCTGAACCAGTTCTCAAATGTTTATCTAGCCCACTTTCCTCTTATGAGTTTCAGTTCAGTTCAGTTTAGTCACTTAGTCGTGTCCGACTCTTTGCGGCTCCATGGACTGCAGCACACCAGGCCTCCCTGTCCATCACCAACTCCCGGAGTTTACCCAAACTCGTGTCCATTGAGCCGGTGATGCCATTCAACCATCTCATCCTCTGTCATCCCCTTCTCCTCCTGCCTTCAATCTTTCCCAGCATCAGGGTCTTTTCACATGAGTCAGCTCTTCACACCAGGTGGACAAAGTATTGGAGTTTCAGCTTCAGCATCAACCCTTCCGATGAATATTCAGGACTGATCTCCTTTAGGATGGACTGGTTGGATCTCCTTGCAGTCCAAGGGACTCTCAAGAGTCTTCTCCAACACCACAGTTCAAAAAGTTTCAGACATCTAATTTTCTTCTGCTTATTTCTTTTGAAATTTTCCACAGACACTTAAATATTACCAAAACTGACTTGACACATCCTTCCCATCAAACCTGCTCCACTTCCTCTATTTCTTACCTCTGTGAACAATACAATAATATGAACCTGAAAGCTTGGAGGTCTCCATTTCACTTCTTTTACTGTAGACATCCAGGTTTTAGAGTTCAGTTTTACTAAAAGAGATACAGAACAATCTGAAGATTTTGGTCAATACCAGTGAGATAAGGAGTGAGTGACATTTTTCTCCAAACATTCCTACCCCTGTGGAATAGCTCATGAAATCTCATTTTGGTTAAAGTTTTGTAGGAAAGCTTGAGACATAACACTACCTTTGTCTAATCTGTGTTTTCTTCCTGGTGTTCCATTTATTTTTATTTCCTGCCACTCTGTTCTCCATGAGACACCCTGATCTCTCGTGACCCAAGGCAAATTCTATCAGTTTTGATACCAGTTTTTCTTTGGAACTTTGTGTATGCTTGGGTGAAACTGTTGGCAATCTTTAACTGCATTTTCATCATTCCCTTAATGAGATTTATTCATCTTTTAATGGGCAGTGAAGGAAATTCTAATGAAGATTCCTCAAACCACAGTTCATCTCAGAAGTCCCCCTTCCAGTGTGCTAGTCTTTCCAGTAGGCCAGTTATATACATCTATTTCTTTCCTGCTTCTGGCATGGTGGTTCTGAACTGTTTAAATTAGAATGCTGTCTTCCAATAGTTATGGTTACTGGTTTTTGTTATGAAGTTAGATCATATGCTAATGCGAGGCAAAGTGAGGCTCTCAAGGCATCCTTGTGGTGGTTATGAATTTTTCTAAAGCGTCTAAGATACAGATTCTGCTTTAAGGTACTTAAAAATAATTTGAAAAGTAAGTGAAACATCAAAGTAACAATTAAAAAAAAACTTCCTTTGTAATAATAGCTGAGTCCTATAATATCTTCTAAGTGCTAAGTGTAGTTCTATATGATTTACTTGTATGACAGAGGAAATTAGCACACCTGTGGACAGGCATCAGAGTCTGACCTTAACCACTATATTCTATGACCTTTAAAGCTGGTCTCTTGAGGTTGACATCAGAGTTAACTTCTGGGTCAATCCTTGTGGTAGACTGAGAAAGTCATCAACCCTTTAAGTAAACCCATGCTGAGTAAGTGTGAGTTTGTTACTGGATGTCATAGAAAAAGACTGATTCGTCATTACATCCTAGCTTCCAAATGGGACTTGGCCACTCAATAGGAACTTAATGAAAGATTAATAATTTCTATATTCTACTTTTGGAAGGGTTACATAGGTAATTCTCATTGAGTTCTCGCAACAGCCTTATGAATAGGCAATGTAATTATTCTCATTTTATAGATAAGGAAAATGAGCTCAGAAATATCCTGGGTCACATAGCTAATAAATGGCCATGCCAGACCTCAAACCTGTGTCTTGACTAACACTTATGCCCTAATCATTTGACCATACTGCCTCTGAGCCTCTGTCTGTTTTCAAAATGGCAGAACAGTATATGCAATACAGCAGGCTCTTTAAGGAAATTATATTCCTCCATTCTACTTGATGGAGTTGGAATGTACTGTTTTAAAATCTCTTTAGAATATCTGCAGGGAGCAGATCTTTTTAGTTTTCATCCATGCCTCTAGCTTGGCACTGTGCTTAATGCTGGGGATGGCGTCATAAACACAGTATGGACATAGTCTCAGTTTTCATAGAACTCATTGTCTCTAAGAATTATATTTGATTTTGAGGCACTGTGATGTGCCTGGTCTCTTGCATTCATACTCTAAACCTGTTGACTGCCACGCAGAGTGGTCCTGATGAGCTCCACTACACTGGTGAAAATATTTCATTTCTGAGAGGTTAGCAGTTGTCTGTTACTTAGATAGTAAGTGGCAAAACTGTTGATTAGAATCCAGCTGTCTAAGCTTGTCAAAGCTTCCACTTTTCCTACTACCCCTTTCAAGGAGAGTATCCACTACCTAGAGGGAGATTTATTACCTTTGAAAGTTGAGGTTGATGATACTCACTACTGACATCCTTAGCAGAATGGTAATTGAAACCTCTTCTGATGCTTACGACTTACTGATGACTTGACTCAAAATAACCTCTGAAGAATAAAGGGTCTGTGCCTGGCATTGTTTTGAGCACTTCACATGCACTGCTTGTAATGCTCACAACAAATTAGATGTAGTTTCTATCACTACACCTGTTTTACAGATGAGAAAACAGAGGTTTAATGTGAAAATTTACTCTCCTGATGACATGGCTAATGAATGGATGAAAATGAACTCTGCCTCCAGCTCAGAATCTTTATCATGAAAGAAATCTACATGAAATATGAAACTGGTTGATGATTTAACCATCTTAGAAAATTTTATAATATAGATATCTAATAAAAATCTTTAAATACACATATTTGAAATGTGACTTTTCCTTTAAATTGGCTTAATTTGTACATCTTATTACAGAAAGAAGGTCATCTCACATGGACAGATGGATCATCTTTTGACCTTAAGGAAAATGAAATACTTTCTTTCCCACTACTACCCAAGAATGAAACAGATTGCTACATTTTACAGCAAAACTCAACTGGATCAAACTATTTCTTTACAGGATTTTTCTGTTATATTCCGTTGCCATATATTTGTGAATATGAATGTAATTATTTTTTTAGTATTTGTCTATTCATGCATCTTATTCTTTTATTACTTTAAAGACAGAATTATAATTTCTAATAAAAATAATTCTCTTCTATTTCTTTTAGCACCTTCTCTGCATGAAGACCTTTTGTTCTATATAAAGGATGTTGGAACAACTGAAGTTGTATTTAGTTGGAATAATTTGAGTGCTTGGAATAATTTGAATAAGTGGCTGAAACTTGGGTATAAAATTATCATTAAGTATTATTTAGATTGTACAGAAGAGCAACATTTTGAAAGCATGCCCCCAGATACTACAGAGAAAGCAATTACACAGTTGTATCCTGGCCGTGTTTACAGATTTTTATTCTCTGCAATAAATGAATGGGAGGCAAAAACTACTTTAAGTCCAGTATTCGTTGTTGAAACACGTAAGTTACAAGATATATGAAAGTATAATTTTTCAAATATTTAATATCATCATTAGCATGTAATTCCTGAGGGTCTGCTATTTTCTTATAAGATTCTGAGAAATCTCTAACCATTTAAAATTACAATGAATCTGTTTATGTGTTTGGCTTTCCTATTAAACTATATACCCAGAAGGGCAGGAACTATATCTTATTTACAGTAATGAGACCGGTTCCCAGTTCACAGTAGGTAATAAGTTTGGGGGAAGCTGAATTTTTGATGTGCTAAAGCAGGAGATAAACAGACATGCATCCTGGATTATAAGGGACTTACAATGGAGAGAATTAGTAAGGAATAAAATTAAATGCAAACAAAATTGTATAGAAAAGTGTAATTACCCAAATTCCCAGTCCATGGTACATTTAATAAATGCTTTTTAGAATTCAGAGGGTGAGTGATAGGGGCAGAATTATGGAAAGGATAGGTTTAGATTTAAACTTGAAGGAAGAAAAGCACATCGTGAGCAAAAGTGTGGTGATGTGAATTTGTAGGAAAAGAACAGTGTGGATCGACTGGAGATCTTCAGGCATAAGGGTAGCAGTGGTCTGAGCAGTAGGTGGCATCAGATTTGGGCATGCCAGCAGTTTCCTTTTAGATGGTTGGACTTGACCCTAGAAATGAAGGAAGTCCATGAAGACTATGGTTTCTAAGCCTTGTTTTACCTTTTCCAAGTACTTTAATGCATTATTCTACAGTCTGTCTCCCAGCGTTTGGAATAGCTTTAGAGAAGTGAGAACTGAGCTTCAGAAAGAAGTAAACTGACGAGACTAACATGGCTTGTTAATCCAGGCAGGAATTTGGGCATCCAGATGGTCTTATTTTAACTGTTGAATTATTGCTTCTAAAGAAAGAATCAAAAAGAATGTATGTGCATGTCTGTGTGTTGGGAGGGTAGGGAACGGATACAGGTTTGAGGCTGATAATTGCAAGGTGCTGTTTTAGGAAAACTAATATGGAGGGATTAACTGGGGAAATAACTGGCACCAGATGAAACAATTTGGAGTTGGGAAATATTTCTGTAAGAGGATGAATGCCTGAGTTCCAGTGATGCTAGGGATGAAGAATGAATAATATGAAGTCCCCGCCCTCTTGTCGCAAGGCAGAAAGAAAAGACACATATAACATGATGACTGAGTGCCAGAAGTAGCATTTTGGTGACGCTTATAATAAAATTGAACAGTAGTATGTGTCAAACACTTTGACAAGTGCTTTACCCTCCACATTTTATTTAATCTTCATAATTACTACTGTAATACCTATTTTATATTCAAAAAACCTGAGGCTCAGAAAGAACAAGTAATTCACTCAGGAAGTTGGAGATATAAATTGGAAGGGTCAGGGCTCAAATCTAATTTTCCTTTTCTCTCCAAATGTAGAGTATCATGGAAGTACTGAGAAGTAAGAGGTTATTCTGCCAAACCGTATTACTAGTATAATGTCTTTTTTTTTTTTTTTGGTTTCTTCTTATCTACTAGGTCCATTATCACCCCAAAATGGCACAGTTACTTATGTGACCCCAACGGAAATATTTTTACACTGGGATGCTCCAGATCCTGTATCTTTTGACCATTATCTTGTGGTTATTTTGGATGCTGAAAATGCTAAATTAGAAGAAGTGTTTGTTGAAAAACCCAACACATCCACAACAATTGGAAATCTCAAAATTTTCCATCATTATCTGATCTATCTATTCAGTGTGGCAGAAAGAGAAACTCTAAGCTACTTTGAGAAACCTATTTCAGCCATTACAGGTATGGGCACATTTTGCCTTTTGATCAGTACAAACTGCATACTTTGAAATACTGTTTTGCTGAAATTTAATTGTGTTGATCCTTCATTAGTACAAAATGATCACAGTTGAACATTTGTCTAGATGTTGAATCATGACTCTAAGCATGGATTCTAAATACTAAATTAATTTAGATTTACACGAACTTCTTAAATATCTGCATTTTTCCTACCAGAGTTCCTGGAAGGAATATTTCTTACCATAGCCTTTGTTGGAAAATAAATTATCCTAAAAGATGAGGATTAGTTACCCAGTTGTCTTTGATAGCTTCAGACCCAGCAAGTAGGTCTGCACATTTAATCATGCTCTTTTCCTGTGCAATGTTATGCGTTGACCTCTAGGGGGCAGTGTCACCTTTTGGCAAAGACGGTTCTAAACTACACTCACCTCCGCATAGCAGTTTTTGAATCACTGTCTAACATAATCATTAAAGTAACCTCTCTTTTAATTAAGCATTCTATTTACCCCCTAAAGTCAGTCTTTTTGGAAAGGAGAAAACTCGATTCATGAAAGCACATAACTCAGCACATTGTATCGTTTGTGCAATGTGTAGTTAACACGGTTACCTGCAAGGTTCTTTGAAATTTCACCAGCTAAAATTTAAACACGAGAACTGAGGGAGGGGGAATGGAAAGCCTGCATGTGCACAGCCACAGATTAATTAACCTTCTCATACTTGGGAATACTTGGGATTCTTTGACAATGACGATGATGATTATTTGTAAAACAAATAACAAAATACATCATTTCATGCTTACTGAATGTAAATACTTAAGATACATGCATTCAGTGTTGCAAATCCTAATCAGAAGTATTTTTCCAGTTGGATACTAGAGAGCAGATGTTTTCTTATCCCCAGGCTCAGACAAAGCATGTCAACTGATACATGCTTGATTGAGTTCCTGACACTTTAGGAAGATGCTTTCATTTTTAACTGACAGGCAGACTAGGAGGATTTCTCACAGATTTAATTTTTAAATCAGATTAAAATCTTCCGTGGGATGTACCTATTTGTGTAGCAGAGGGACAGGAGAAAGGTATATGTGAGTCTCCACATTTAATTGCGTGACTTGCTATGTATGTTGACTCTAAACTGACGAAGCAGTGCATGTTTAAGGATTTAGTAATCCAGTCCTCTTACTTTCCTATGGTTGAAGCAATATTCCTTTTTTCCCCCCAATCATTGTTTACTCAATAGATTGTTTTAGTGTCAGGAATTGCATTGTAGACTAGAAATGCAAAGATGAATAAGACTAGGATCTACCTTCAGAGGACTTAACATCTTAATGCAGTGAGACAAACTTAAAAATAATGATTGTGTGTTATAATTGCTATGAAGGCTTCTGCTGTTGATACCATAGGAGCATAGGGAGGAATCGGTTAACTCAGACCGGGGTACAAGGATAGCTGTGAGAATCTTTGTGGAGGGTGATACACTGAGTCCTGAAGGGAGGTGAGAGTGAGCCGAGCAGAAGTGGGGGTGCACAGGCATGCCGCGAGGAGGCAAGCAGCGTGTGAGCAGGAGAGGACCGGAGTAGAGGCATCCACCTGGCTCTCGCTGGGAAAGCCAGAGGAGGCTTTTTGGAGACTGACAACTGAACATTAGGAAATGATGAGTGGATTGGCCTGGCGGGAGTACAGGGGGCATATATTGAGGGTCTGGAAAATGTAAGCTAAGCACTCAACAGGAAGAGACTTGATGGAGTACATTTTATTCATTAAAATTTAACTGTTCTGGGTTAATGGAGTCTTTGAAAATGTGGAAAAAATAATGGACTTTCTCCCATAAAAATGCACAGGCATGTATAGAAAATTCTTTGAGTAACTATAGGACTATAACAGACTCCTTAGTTTTGTAGGTGTGTGTGTAAGAAAATATATCTGAAATTGTTTCACCATGGAATCTTTTGAACAGTGTTTCTAATGGAACTATTCTGAAATTTCCTGATAATTTTATATAATCGATGTCAACACCTAGAGTCAAGCTAGCTTCAGTTTTGTGAAATGAAGTTACTATGAAATGAATAGACCCAGAATATTTTCCTAAGAAGTTAAAATGTAGTGTTTGATTTTGTTGATTAGGAAATTAACTTCAAAACATATTGAAAATCAACTTATAGTTTCTGAAAACAAAATGACTATGAAAATCATGGAGAGTTCTTTTTTAAATTATTTTTTAATTGAAGGACAATTGTTTTACAGAATTTTGTTGTTTTCTGCCAGACATCACATGAATCAGCCATAGGTGTACATATGTTCCCTCCCTCTTGAACCTCCCTCATATTTCCCTCCCATCCCACCCCTCTAGGTTGATACAGAGCCCAGGTTTGAGTTCCCTGAGACATACAGCAAATTCCCATTGGCTATCCATTTTACATATGGTAATGTAAATTTCCATACTCTACCCATACATCTCACCTCTCCTTCCCTCTTCCTGTGTCCATAAGTCTGTTCTCTATGTCTGTTTCTCCATTGTTGCCTTGCAAATAAATTCATCAGTACCATATTCCTAGATTCCATATATATGCGTTAGTATATGATATTTATCTTCTCTTTCTGACTTCTCTCTGTATAATAGGCTGTAGGTTCATCCACCTCATTAGAAGGGACTCAAATGTGTTCCTTTTTATGGCTGAGTAATATTCCATTGTGTGTATGTACCACAAATTCTTTATCCATTCATCCGTTGATGGACATCTAGATTGCTTCCATGTTCTAGCTATTGTAAATAGTGCTACAGTGAACATTGGGGTACATGTGTCTTTTTCAATTTTGATTTCCTCAGGGTATATGCCTAGGAGTGGGATTGCTTGGTCATATGGTGGTTTTATTCCTAGTTTTTTAAGGAATCTCCATATCGTCTTCCATAGTGGCAGCATCAATTTACATTCTCACCAACAGTGCAAGAGGGTTCCCTTTTCTCCACATCCTCTTCACCATTTATTGTTTGTAGACTTTTTGATGATGGCCATTCTGACCGATGTGAGGTGATATCTCATTGTAGTTTTGATTTGCATTTCTCTAGTAATGAGCATGGAAAAGGCAATGGCACCCCACTCCAGTACTCTTGCCTGGAAAATCCCATGGATGGAGGAGCCTGGTAGGCTGCAGTCCATGGGGTCCCTAAGAGTTGGATACAACTGAGCGACTTCATTTTCACTTTTCACTTTCCTGCATTGGAGAAGGAAATGGCAACCCACTCCAGTGTTCTTGCCTGGAGAATCCCAGGGATGGGGGAGCCTGGTGGGCTGCCGTCTATGGGGTCGCACAGAGTCGGACATGACTGAAGTGACTTAGCATCAGTAGTGAGCAATATTGCGCATCTTTTCCTGTGTTTGTTAGCCATCTGTATGTTTTCTTTGGAGAAATTTCTATTTAGGTCTTTTTCCCACTTTTTGATTGGGTTGTTTGTTTTTCTGGTATTGAGTTGTTTGAGCTGCTTTTATATTTTGGAAATTAATCCTTCATCAGTGGTTTCATTTGCTATTATTTTCTCCCATTCTGAGGGTTATCTTTTCACCTTATTTATAGTTTCCTTTGCTGTGCAAAAGCTTTTAACTAGGTCCCGCTTGTTTACTGTTGTTTTTTATTTCCATTACTCTAGGAGGTGGGTCATAGAGGATCTTGCTTTGATTTATGTCATTGAGTGTTCTGCCTATGTTTTCCTCTAAAAGTTTTATAGTTTCTGGTCTTACATTTAGGTCTTTAATCCATTTTGAATTTATCTTGTGTATGGTGTTAGAAAGTGTTCTATTTCATTCTTTTACATATAGCTGTCCAATTTTTCCATCACCATTTATTGAAAAGGCTATCTTTGCCCCATTGTATATTCTTGCCTCTTTTGTCAAAAATAAGGTAACAATAGAGGTGTGGGTTTATTTCTGGACTTTCTATTTGTTCCATTGGTTTATATTTCTGTTTTTGTGTCAGTACCGCACTGTCTTGATGACTGTAGCTTTATAGTATAATCTGAAGTCGGGAAAGATGATTCCTCCAGCTCCATTCTTTCTCAAGACTGCTTTGGCTATTCGGGGTCTTTTGTGTATGAATTGTGAACTTTTTTGTTCTAGTTCTGTGAAGAATGCCATTGGTAATTTGATAGGGATCACATTGAATCTGTAGATTGCATTTGGTAGTATTTTCATTTTCACAGTATTGATACTTCCTACTCAGGAACATGGAATCTCTCTCCATCTGTTTATGTCATCTTTGATTTCTTTCATCAGTGTCTTATAATTTTCTGTATACAGTTCTTTTGTCTCCTTAAGTAGGTCTATTCCTATATCTTTTATTCTTTTTGTTGCAATGGTGAATGGGATTGGAAAATCATGGAGAATTCTTTAAAGATTATTTAAGGTACAGCTTCTCTGATAGCTCAGTCAGTAAAGACTCTGCCTGCAGTGCAGGAGACCTGGGTTGAATCCCTGGGTTGAGAAGATCCCCTGGAGAAGGAAATGGCAACCCACTCCAGTATTCTCGAGTGGGTTGTACATGTACAACCCCATGTACAGAGGGTACAAAATCCCATGTACAGAGGAGCCTGGTGGGCTACAGTCCATGGGGTTGCAAGAGTCAGACTAAACCACCAAACCAAGGTAAAGCTATTGAACAGTTTAAAATTGCATAATTATCCTTACAAATGTGAACTAATTATTGATCATTGTGCCTTAGAACTATCAAAAGTTTAGGGGAGGCTTGTAACATAAGACAATGTGATTAAAAGGAAGGCATTACAATTTCCAGAGAATAGTAGTGAAATTGTAAGGCATGATATTCAAATAAATTGTGTAAGAAGAAAAACTAGTGTCTTTTGTTCAGTTATTACAAAAATAGTCAAGAACATTCTCCAATACTTGAATAGTAATAACAAAGACACTTTTTTCCCCCTAAAATTTAGTCCTTTTCAAGACATGGTGACATGAGAATTTGTTTACTTTAAACATGAATTAATACTAAATTGAGATATTTTTACTCAACAGCATGAGTAATAACAGACAATAAAATGTATGTATTTATGTATTTCTCAAAGGTATTAATCCACCTCAGAAAATTTGTGTAAAACCTGAAGATGTGGATGAAGACAGTATAATTCTCCAGTGGGAGCCCCCACAAGATAGCCATGAGGTCTACATTCAAATCAAATCCATAGCAGATACACGAGAGATCAGGAAGCTTTTTGTAAAGGATGCTAATAGATGCAAGATTGATCACTTAATCCCTGGAATGACATACGACATTGGAATGGCAACAGTAATGAATGGGAACTTGAGCGAGCTGGTAACTATTCAACAAACTCTAAGTGAGAATCAGATACTTTTCATTTCTTAATAGATATTTCCCTGACTTGGGGGTATTATAAAATAGTTTCTGATTTCTCTGGTAGCAGGTTTTACCTTTTTAAATAGATTGTTGGTGTATTTCAGGATCTGGAGCAATTTCCATCCATTGTATCTTGCAAGTGTCCTATGTTTGAATAAAGGCAGCACTGTTTATGTTTAGGAACTTCTTCCCAAAGTCACACTGTCTAGGTTTGAATCTGAGTTCAGCTATTTCACTAACCCTGGGCAATGCATTCAACCTGTTTAGGTTTCCAAATTTGTAAAGTGAAAATAGTGTAGGTTTCATGGGTTGTCCTGAGAATAACTGATTTAATAAATATAAGGACATAGAACAATGCCTGCCATATAGGCACCGTTTGTAATTTTTATTGTCTCCACAGAGGCATGCTGTAGCATACCAGAAGGAAATATTGACTGTATAAAAGGTTTAGGGCCAAAACATTTTTCATTTCTCAGACAAAATTAATTCAGTGAACAATAATTATTAAAAATGTAAAAAGGAAGAAGAAAGAAAAGGAAAAAAAGTAAATACATTAAATAATATTCATAGATATTTATAAATTGTGATAAACCTTAAGGAAAGCAGAAAAATTATGTCAATGAGGGTGTTAACTGAAAAAGAAGCACAGCATAAGAGCAGTGAGTTGCAGTTTTATTCAGGGATCTTGGTGAGGACTGTAGCCTAGGAGACAGCCTCTCAGAGAGCTTTGAGGAACTTGCTCCAAAGAGGCAGGGGAGAGGCCAGTATGCAGGTGATTTTGGCTAAGGGACCTATGCAGTCAAGCATATGTCATGGTGGAAGATTACTACTAGTCACACGGAACAAGTATCTCAGTTAATGATTTCAGTGCTTTTCCAAGTATGGGAAGATGTAAGGATATGGGGTCATTAACATTTTTCCTGAAGCATATCCAACTGTTTAAGGGCCTGTTCTGCCTGTTTTCACAAAGCATAGTGTGCTTCATTCTGCTATTCATCCTGAGTTCCTTTCTGGGGGTGTTGTAGGTCAACAAGGGCAGTGACTAATGATTTACTGTTCCCTTGCTAGAAGAGTGTGGCCATGACACACCTGGTTTACAAGAGTAATTGAAGAGGGATGGAGATGCTCCTGTAGATGAACTGTAAGAGGAGTTGCATTTGATGGAAGCTTAAATGATAAGGAGGAGCCAGAGCAGAACAAGATGGAGGAAGGGTACTTTAGAAATGAACAACTGTCATGAAGAATGTAAGACAAGGACAGATTTGGTGTCTGAGAACAAAAAGGCCAGGATAAGGAAGAGGGAGAAGGGTAGTAGGAAATGATATGGCATGAGGATTCGGGGTCAGAGCACAGGGAGCCTGCAGGCTGTGCTTTTGAGTTTGTTCTGAGGGCAGTGGAAATTCATTGAAGGGTTTATGCAGGAGAGGTGACAGGGTGAGCTCACCTTGTCACAAAAACGTCCTCCTGATATGGGCAAAGAATGATTTGTTTAGGGGCGAGAAAGGAACTGGGAAACTGGTTCCAGGGTGTTGTAGAGTCGAGGCAAAAGGTTATGGTGAGCAAGATAGGGAAGTGCAGCTGGAAAGTAGTGGCCGCGTTTTACAATATGAAAGTCTAAGCTTTCATGTTGGAGTGCTTATGATGAGTAAGTGAAAGTCGCTCAATCATGTCAGAGTCTTTGCCACCCCGTGGATGGTAGCCCGCCAGGCTCCTCTGTCCTTGGAATTAATTCTCCAGGCAAGAATATTGGAGTGGGTAGCCATTCCCTTCTCCAGGGGATCTTCCCAACTTAGAGATCGAACCCTAATCTCCTGCATTGCAGGTGGATTCTTTACCATGAGTTACCAGGGAAGCTCGTGATCATGAGCAGAGGAAGGGAGAAATGGGGTGTTTGACTTGACTAATTTAGGTGAATAGTGATGACTCTGAGGAAGGAAAGACCATTGGACCTCACAGGCCTTTTAGCTAACAATAAGGGTAATCTGCTGGGAAAAATGAATTAATTAAAACAAAATTATGTGTTAGCAGTGTCTACATTCAGCCAGCATGAAATCTTCCTGTTTTATCTTTCAAAGACTAAACTGAAATTTATTTCCATAGTTCCATACTTAAATTTTTGAGAAAAAAACTACCTAAAGATAATTATCATAGAAAACAGTTATGAAAAATAAGACAATTTGATAATTAAGCAAGATATATTGCTAAAAAATCTATTTTATATCTGCTAAACAACACAACATAAATTTATATGCAGGATAGAAGTATAAAACTTAAATGTGTAGATGAGAAATGAACTATTGTCTTAGAGCCACCAATCATTACCAGAATGGGGTTAGATTTTCCCCATATTGTCTCTGGGTCTAATTTTTTGCTCTATGAGATTTAGATCACTGAATATATTTTTAAACTGATTTTCACCTGTAAAGTCCTATCCTTGTTTGACTCTGGGGAACTTATTCAACCCACTTACCGATATGAGTCAGATACGACTGAGCGACTTCACTGTCACTTTTCACTTTCATGCATTGGAGAAGGAAATGGCAAGCCACTCCAGTGTTCTTGCCTGGAGAATCCCAGGGACGGGGAAGCCTGATGGGCTGCCGTCTACGGGGTCGCACAGCGTCAGACACGACTGAAGCGACTTTGCAGCAGCAGCAGCAGCAACCATCTAAAAACACACCTTACCATCCTTTCTAGATAGTCAGTTCCTTTGAAATCTTATGCAGATGTCTGTCTTCAGGTGCAAACATAGATCTAAACTCTGCTTAATTCAGATACTTATTGATAAAGTCAGTATCTAACATGAATGCTGAAATGTGGATTAACATATATAAATCTGAGGAAGGCTAATAGAATTTTAGGGCTTAAAGTTCTATTTAATGTTTTAAAAGTTTTTTCTTTTTGAACTGTTTTAAAGTTCAAAAACAGAGACCTTCTGGCCAGTGCAGTAAGGATATACCACGCTTCTGATCATTGTGTAATGCACCTCTATCATTTCCGTCTAGCTTGGAGCTGTGTCTGTTACTCCAGAGTGTCACAAAGCCTATCTGCTCATTGATCCATGTGAAAGGACCTCATGTTTGGAAACGCCCATTAGGTGCTCGTGGTGTCTATATTTCCTCTCCTTCAAATACTCCACTATTTCTTCCTTTTTTTAAAAAAAAAAAAAGTTATTTATCTTTGGCTCTTCTGGGCCTTCACTGCTGGGGACTCTTTTCTTTGTGATGGGTGTGGACTACTGTCGAGTTTCAGTGCTCGGGCTTCTCACTGTGGTGGCTTCTCTTGTGAGGAGTGCTGGTTCTAGAGCGCTCAGGCTTCAGTAGTTGCGGTTCCCCAGCTCCTGAGAAGGCGATGGCACCCCACTCCAGTACTCTCGCCTGGAAAATCCCATGGATGGAGGAACCTGGTGGGCTGCAGTCCATGGGGTCACAAAGAGTCGGACACGACTGAGCGACTTCACTTTCACTTCTCACTTTCATGCCTTGGAGAAGGAAATGGCAACCCACTCCA
>NW_011495084.1:1529664-1542823 GCF_000754665.1 Bison bison bison
AGGCGATGGCACCCCACTCCAGTACTCTCGCCTGGAAAATCCCATGGATGGAGGAACCTGGTGGGCTGCAGTCCATGGGGTCGCAAAGAGTCGGACACGACTGAGCGACTTCCCTTTCACTTCTCACTTTCATGCATTGGAGAAGGAAATGGCAACCCACTCCAGTGTTCTTGCCTGGAGAATCCCAGGGACGGGGAGCCCGGTGGGCTGCCGTCTATGGGGTCACACAGAGCCGGACACGACTGAAGCGACTTAGCAGCAGCAGCAGCAGCAGCTCTAGAGCACAGCCCCAATAGTTGGGCAGCACAGGCTTAGCTGCTCCATGGCATGTGCGATCTTTTAAGCCCAGGATTGATCCCTTGTCCTCCTGCATTTGCAGGCAGATTCTTAACCTCTGAGCCACCAGGGAAGCCCTCCACTGTTTCATATAATCCTGTTGGTCTTTCTATTCAGTTCTTAAACTTTATAATAACTTTTGGCATCACCCTATTATTTATCATTCATCATTTTCACTTGCGTCAAGATGATTAAGCAAATATTAGCCTATCCCAAGGTGCATAGGTAGACATTCTCTCCTTGTATTCATTTAACAAATAATTACTGTTAATTACCCTTCATTGAATTGGCCAAAAATGTTCTTTTGGGTGCTCTCACTCTTATGGAAAAACCCAAATGAACTTTTTGGCCAGCCCGATATTATATCCTGTCTCTCTTCCATACACTTTGAGGCAGTCAAGCATAGAGGGACTTTTACCTTTTAATGAGCTTCTACGTGTTACAGACATGTAGGAAAAAAATTAATTTGGACATTGCTTTTTCCTTTGAACCTTCTCTCTCCATCTGTCTGTGTTATCTCAAAAGTAACTATTGGTAATGAAACTTGATCTCTGGTTATTAGTGTGCACCTGATCTATAAAATGTGCCCTTTGGGAGAAGGTGGTGCTTACGACAACGGACCTTGGAACCAGATTACCTGGGTTACAGTCAAAGCTCCACAATGACCAGTTCGTGTCCTTTGGAAAGTCATTCAATCTTTTTGGTCGTCAGTTTTCTTCTCCCTAAAATGGGAGTGATGATCATCTTACCTGTGTTATGCAGTTACTATAATCTAAAGGCTCAGACACCAAGCAGACACTCTGAGAGTCTTGGTGATTGCCGTCACTTTTCTCTCCACAGGAGCAGGGCGGCGGCACTGAGGAGCTTTGGCCATCTTGAATGGGAAGCGAAGTTGGTCTAGCTGTGTATGTGTCTCTTTTTGTCAGAGGAATTAGTGAACCCATTTTTCTTGACAGAAGGAGAGCTGTAAGAGAGTGTTTGAGTTTTCTTTATTTCCTTTCGCAAAAGAATAAATTTTAAGATAGACTGGGCATCCCTGAGGGTTTATTCTAACAAACCTATGATAAAAGCCTTTGAATTTGGCCTGGTTTAGTTTATCTCATATTGTAAAAACCTCACTCAGCCCTCAGGTTGCCACTTCCTCTGAAGATTTTGCAGGAAAATAGGTAAGGATGGAGGTCCTGGTCACAGAGGTGGAGACTCGTTGGAATCCAACAGAAACGGCAATGCCTTTCTTTTTGTTTTTTTAAAGTGTAACCTTCTCCCACTTGAGGTTTCAGAACTTTGCGGTATAGTTCTGACGAGAAGGAATAGCTTTATCCTATTCTACACCTTTCCAGCCTTGGTGCCCCTCTGCTCTAACATATCACTCGTTAATACTGTTGGCTACCTCTGCCTGGACAAGTGGAATTGATGTAAAGCTTCACATTTACCCACTGGAGGGAATGTTTCCAGCTATATCCTTTCAGAGCCTACAGTAAACGAGGCCTATTTAAAGCACTGACCCTCCCTAGAAAATGTTTTCAGTACTCAAGAAGCTGGAAGTGCTTGTTTCCATGAGTGTATAAGTCAGTCATTTCCAAACCCCAGATGTTTACTTTCTGTTCAAAGTATCTTTAGACGCGTTCACAAATCATTGCCCATAGATTCAGATGAGCTGGATACTTGTGGGATATCATGCTAGTCTTGGAAAAGTCCTACTTACTGTGAGAGCTTTCCAAGCTGTATGGAATTTAGAGAGGAAACCCACCAAAGATGTTAGTAATGACAGAAGAAGAAAAGTAAATACAACTGGAAAAGGAAAAATATGATACAAGTACCTTGAAACCCAGTAATATACTATATGGAGTATGTTATGGTTAGTATAGTGAACATTTCCTGATAAATGTTCCAAGAACAGAAGAGGAAACTTCTATTATTACAGCTGAATGAATTGATGGAGATAGTGCACAGGTTTTATGTTCTATATTTCTAATTATAGATGTGTGTTTAAATCCTTTTAGATAGTACTGTCTCTGGGTAAAGTCAGATATTTAACAGTGACTTAGAACAAGTTCCATTGTCTCAAACCAGATGTCACCAAAAAAAAAAAAAAAAGCTGAAAAGAGAAGGCCATCTACTTATTCTCTGGAGAGGAAAAACAAAAACTTTCTTAGAATGTATATTTGAGAAGATATGTTTGGAAGAAAGACAGACCTAAGGATATACTGGACAGCATCCCAATAATCTAAAAATAGATTTGAAATTAAAATTGATCTGAGGAAAAAATAATGTGGATAGAAATTGTCTAAAATTTTAATCTGCTCTAAGTAGCGCAATAAGCCTCTTTAACAGACGTCAGGGAGAAAATAAAATGTGAATGAATCCTTCCACCAAATGTTTGCCAGAACCACGTTCCTATCTGCTCAAAATCCCTGTGCGGACAGAATAGTCTGACCTCCAGATCATGGGCTTCCCAGGTGGCTCAGCTGGTAAAGAATCCGCCTGCAATGCGGAGACTTGGGTTCAGTCTCTGGGTTGGGAAGATCCCCTGGAGAAGGGAAAGGCTACCCACTCTAGTATTCTGGCATGGAGAATTCCATGGACTGTATAGTTCATGGGGTCCCAAAGAGTCGGACACGACTGAGTCACTTTCACCAGAGCATGGCAGGCAGAGCCTCTCGTGGACAGTGATCAGCCTCGGACCTTGCCTGCCCCCTGTTGCTCAAACACACCTTGTGCTTGAATCACCCTGAGTGCCTGCCTGTGCCTGAGCAGTTTAGAAAAAGCCAAGGCACAGCATGACTAAGAGACTTGCTAAAGACTAGTAACTGGAAACTAGTTGCCAAGGACTAGTGACTAGCCGTGCTAGTAAAGAGCTGGAAGAGCTTGGTGTTCCCTGGATACACGGTGATGCCATTTTCCCAGGCCTTGCTGATGCTTTGTTCTTGGTCTGGGATTCCCTCCTGACTGCCTCCCTGTGCCCTGCACATTCCTTCCGGGAGACTTGTTCCGTCCCGTAAGAGAGAAAACGTTGTCCTCGGCTCTGGAAAGCCCTCCCCAGTGTTGTTACTTCTGCTAGAATTCTCTCTCTGTTCTCAACAGCCTTTGTTCATGTCCCTCTAACCATGCGGGACTCTAGTTAGGGATCTGCTCGTATTTTTTTTTTTTTAATAATGACAAATTTCATTATATTTGGGTGATTCTTTTAGAACTGGACAAACACCATCCTAAGGATGAAACTGAATCTATGAATCACATAGCACACAAATGAATAGTAGACGTAGGCATCATCTGTAGGTGCATAGGAGCACACAAGTTCCGAGTTTGAGAATTTTATGAAAGCAGGAATCTGGCCTTATTTACTTTCTTTGAACATTCCTTCTGGTATATAGGTTTTCAAAAGTATTTTCTTAATAAACAGATAAGGTAAAAAACAGGTAGATCTCAGATCTTTATGTTTTTTAGACTATTAATGAGAATCAAAAAAATGAAAATTAGGCCCTTTCAATGTATATGTATATATGATCTGTCAGAATGTCCTCTTTGTTTCTCTGTCCAATGCTAGCCTAGTAAATGTAAGTTGACTACATAAGCATTTAATTGTTTCACAAATTCTAGAACATGTTAGAAAATGTGAAAGTTTTAAGACCATTTTAATTACAAATATCTCTCTCTATCTTTCAGAGCCCAAACCAGTTCAGATTGTTATCCCTTATGAAAGCCATAGTACCTCTGTAACCTTATTTGTTCAGATGCCTGATATTGGAGTGTTTGATGGCATACATATTGCAAGTGACCGAGGCCCAAACGTAACCAGGCTTTGGAAACAAGACAACAAAATAACTGTTGACAATTTAACCCCAGGCACAGAATATAATTTCTTTGTTTCTACCATCAGTGGGACTAAATTAAGTAATATATATTATGTACCTGCAGTAAAAACATGTAAGTATTTTAGGAGTTGCCTAAGGTGCTTCTCGATTTTGCTTTTGTGTGTCATTTCAAATTAGTATTCTGTGTTCACTGTACTGCAATCAATTTCAAAGATCCTTTAAAACAATTGCAAAAACCTCATTTCTGAGCCTGATCTGTAATTGCCGAGTATACAGTTAGAGCTAACCTTGTTTAAAATTGAGAAGTCACAAAGTTTTTCTTATCTATCACCAAAAAACCACATGTGCATATTAATTGGAACTTTCAGTGGCTTAATCCAAGAGTGAGGAATGTGAGTAATTTTTAGGCAAATTATGAAAACTAGACCATACTTTGGGAGTCTGGGAGCCCTGATGGTGTCTCTTAAAGCATATGATAAGTATACATTATAAATGTACACTTTTATAGTGTATACTCCTCATGCTGCTATTTGTCTAGAAAAAACTAGTGTATATTTTCTTCGTCTCTTTGAATATTTTAAATTATTATGTATAATATGTGTGCATACGAATACTTTACATTTTGAGATTCACATTGATTTTAAGTCACTTAAAAATTCTACAGATATTAATTTTGAACATTTGGAATACTTGAAATTTGACCCCACCATAGTCTAATCTTGGGACCCAAGCCTGCTCAGGCTCCAGGGATGGGATGGCAGCCCAGCTCAGGGAGGCTGGAGGGATAAACATGGCTTTTTTTCCTTTTCTTTAACTTTATGCCGATAGTATGTTGGAGCAGTATTGTGCTTGTTTTCAGTATACAGCCTCCTGGTTCAGTGATGATACGTATGGGTATATCATAGCTATTCTCTTTTGGATTCTTTTGCCTTGGAAGTTATTGCAGAAGCTTGAGCAAAGTGCCAAGTGCTGAACATTAGTTCTTTGTGGATGGATGGATGATGGATGGGTGGAAGGAACAAAAATAATCCTTGTGGATTATATATTACAGGTACACAGATTTCTGTGTATATCTTAGTCCACACACACCTAATTCATTCTTGGCCCTTCAGTTTTTTTCTTTTTTTTGAACTTTATGTTTGAATTCTCAGAGTTTCTTTTTGTGTTATAAATTAGTTCATATGTATCTTTTTTTGTTTTGCCTAGAGGGGACATCATATGCTATTGTCTTCCTCTGTGTGGCTGACTTCACTTAGTGTCACCCTCCGAGGTCCATCCCTGTGGCTACCAGTGGCGGAAGCTCATGTGTGTTTGTGGCTGAGTAATAGTCCACTGCATGCACACACCACATCTTCTCTGAGCTTGAATGGGGTGGTGGGCATTCTGCTGGTTCTGTGTTTTGGCTGTTGTAAGTAGTGCTGCAGTGAATGTTGGGGTGCATGTGTCTTACTGAATTATGGTTTTCTTGGGATATAGGCCCAGGTGTGGGAATGTCAAATTCTAGGCTTAGCTCTCTTGTTTGTTTTTTTTTTTTTCCTGGCATTCGGAGATTGTCTTTTATAGTGACTGTGCCAATATATATACCCACCAACAGTGTATGTGGGTTCCCTTCCCTCCAGGCTTTCTCCTTCATTTATTGTTTGTAGACTTGTGAGGATGGTTATTCTGACTGGTGGGATTTGATTTCTCATTGTAATTTTGATTGGCATTCCTGTAATAATTAAGGATGCTGAGCATCTTGTCCTTTGGTAGTTTGGGTTGTTTTTCTTTTTCCCTTAAATGGAGTGAGGAACTTTTGCCTGTTGCAATTGGCTTTGTAAAAGTCGGTGGTGTTTGGAATTTATTTCTGTAATATCTGCTCCAGGACGTTTCCTGAGGGCAGCTGTCCTTAGCAGCCACCCAGGCCCCGTAGATTGGAAGTAGAAATGTTAGTCTCTTCAGTTCAGTTCATTTCAGTCACTCAGTCGTGTCCGACTCTTTGTGACCCCGTGAATTGCAGCACGCCAGGCCTCCCTGTTCATCACCAACTCCCATAGTTTAGTCATGTCCAGCTCTTTGCGACCCTATGGATTGTAGCCTGCCAGGCTCCCCTCTCCATGAAATTCTCCAGGCAAGAATACTGGAGTGGGTTGTTGTTCCCTTCTCCAGGGGATCTTCCCAACCGAGGGATCACACTCTTGGTCTCCTGAATTGCAGCCAGATTGTTTATCATCTGAGCCGCCAGGGATTGGAGGTTCCAGTAAGCTCTTGTTGTCAAGTTGTAGTTACAGAGAGTGCCCACATGGCGACAGCAGAGCCTTGGGGAAAGTCCTGGGCTGTAAATTAGAGCCAACACCCAAGGGCTTGTGACTCACTACTTCCTTCTTCTAAAGCTTCAAACCCTTATCTGGACTAATCCCAACCTGGACCACATCACCCTGCAGAGGATGCTTAGCTACCTGAGCTTAGGAGGCTGCACTCTCAGGAAGGAAGCTTGAGCTGGGAACCCAAGCACCAAGAGATGTAGAGGCTGGGTGACTTTTCCAAGGTCCCCAAAGCCAGAGGGTCAGGCCACCATCCTTTGGGTGTGCTATGGACTCTGGTCCCAGCCAGAGCAAATCATCCAGGTTTAAGAGAAGACTGAATTAAAGACACCCTGACTGACTGTCTTGACCTCCCCTAGTCCAGCCTTGGGATACAAGCCTGCTCAGGCTCCAGGGTATAGGATAGCAACCCAAGTCAGGGAGGTCAGAGGGGATAAACTAGGCATGGATTTTTTTTCTTTTCCTTTTCTTTAATTTCAGGCTGATGGTATGTTGGAGTATAGTTGATTTCTAATGTGCTTCTTGTTAGTGTACAACCGCCTGGTTCAGTTATGGTGTGTGAACACATACAAACACCAGACCTATTCTTTTGGATTCTGTTGCCATAGAAGTTATTGCAGAAGGTTGAGCAGAGTTCCCTGTGCTGAACATCAGGTCCTTGGGGATAGAAGGAAAGATGATAATCCTTGTGGATTATCTGTTACAGATACAGATTTCCGTGTACGTGTTAGTCGTGTGTGTGTATGTGTGTGCGTGCTCACTTGCTTCAGCCATGTCCAACTCTTTGCGATCCTGTGGCTATAGCCCTCCAGGCTCCTCTGTCCATGGGATTTTCCAGGGAAGAATACTGGAGTGAGTTGCCATGCCTTCCTCCAGGGGATCTTCCCGACCCAGGGAATGAACCCACATCTCCTGCTTTGGCACTTGGATTCTTTACCACTGAGCCACTGGGGACCTCCATATATTAGTCCTGACCTCCTAATTCATCCCTGGCCCTTTACTTTTTTTTGAATCCTATGTTGAATTCTCAGAATCTCTTGAAATTAGTTTATTTGTGTCTCCTTTTCCATTTTGCCTAGATGGAACGTCGTATGCCTCCCGATGTGGCTGACTTCTCTTAGTGTCATCCTCCGAGGGCCATCCCTGTGGCTACCAGTGGCATAATTTCATGTGTTTTTTTTGTGGCTGAGTAATAGTCCACACCACATCTTCTTTGAGCTTGAGTGGGTTGGTGGGCATTTTGCTGGTTCTCTGTGTTGGCTATCGTAAGTAGTGCTGTAGTAAAAGTTGGGGTTAATGTGTCTTTTCAACTATGGTTTTGTTGGGATATAGACCCAGGTGTAGGAATGTCACATCCTAGGCTTAGCTTTCTTCAGTATTTTTTTTTTGGCTTTCAGAGACTTTTCTTTATAGTGACTGTACCAATGTATTTTCCCATGGACAGTGTATGTGGGTCCCTTTCCTCCAGGGCTTCCATGGTGGCTCAGTGGTAAAGATTCCATCTGCTGATACAGGAGACACAGGTTTGATCTCTGGGTGGGGAAGATCCCCTGGAAGAGCAAATGGCAACCCACTCCAGTATTCTTATCTGGAAAATCCTTTGGAGAGAGGAGCCTGGTGGGCTACGGTTCATAAGGTCACAAAGAGTTGGACATGACTGAGCACACACGTGTCCACTTTATGTAGAAATTGATGGCAAGCAGTAATAAACGCCATACAAAAATTGCGTGGTGTCCTAAAATCATTATATTTCTGACTATAAATATAAATAAGTGTCAAGGTTCTTAATGATTTGCTTTTCCTGATTACACATCTTCGCATATGTTATTATACCATATTGCATTATGTATCTTTTTCCCCCAAGTTGTAATCCTTCCATTATTGTTTAAACTCAATTTTTGCACAAAATAATCCCAAGCTGATGTCATAAATCATGTATTCTAATAGCCTTTTAACATATCTATAATCAGGTCAGATATATGTTTATATTTTACTTTAGCTTGTAATTTTTATGTACTTCTAATATTTATATTCTCTGGCTCTTATATTATGAACCATTGTGGGCAACATTCTGTTTTACAGTTCTTGTCTTTAAAAATAAGTAATACTTGATCCTCTAACTATATCAATATCATTATATCAGTAGCAGAAATACCAGTATATAAGACAATACTCTAAAGCTGACATTTTTCAGTTTTTTAAAAATAATAGTTTTCCTTTATGCTGGATGAAATCTTTAAATTGGGAAAATGAAACACTAAAACTCATCAGATAAAATTTGTTTTTAACTTCAGCCAATATTTGGGACAAAGGAATTCTTTTACTTCTTTGTCTAGCCTTCATATTTCTGTCTCTGTTGTGTTTTAGTAGTTTCAGAAAGCTTTAATTTCATTTGCCCTCTTTGAATATTGTGCATTTGCTCCTATGAATTTGCTCTCACCTAGTTTTTGCTGTAGCATCAGAGTGAGCTGCATGCAATGGTGTTTCCAGTGACTCTGAGTACAATTGAGTATCATATTTTATAAGTTATTAAATGTATAGACACTGTTTTTAATTAGGATAGAGATAATTCATTACTAAACTACATTGTCCTTTTTTTGTGTGCTGTGCTTTTTACTCTCTTTGAAGGGACAAATAAAAGAAAAAGCTGGTTAGAAAACATCCAGGAGCAATTTAGTGTTTTATGTGTTTTGCGTAGGTCTGGAAGCACCATCAAATCTCCATGAGGGCAAAGTTACGGACTCTTCCATTGAAATTCTCTGGAATCGAGCTGATGGGAATTTTCAGCGTTATGAAATCACATGCGTAAACTGTGCTGCTGCTTTCATGGTATGTTATAAGGGACTCTCAGAGGAATTAAACTTTCATGCTGAAACCAAGATTACTCATGCTTCCATCAGATCAGATGGTCTGGCGTGCTACGGTCCATGAGGTCACAGAGTCGGACACGACAACAACATGTTGGATAGTAAAATTAAATAACCCCCAATCTTTTCTCTTTTTTGCTTGTGTTTGATTGTGGAATGTTTCTTAAATGAACACTTGGTAAGTTATTCTTTTGGATTGTCAGGTCCAGAAGGTATCTCAAGAAGCTGCAATCTTCTCTAACCTGGATCCTGCCACCGTGTACACCTTTTCAATTCGCACTGAAAAAGAAGGTTTTAAAGACAGTTCTCCCTACATAAAAGAAATACAGACAGGTACAGCTTGTGTAATCATTTTTGATATTATTTTAATGTTCAATTTTTTAAAACATTTCCACTTTTCAAAAATACTTTATTAATATAATCAGAAGGATTCCATAAAAATGCTTTGTTTTATATATTATTTTCTTTTTTTAAAAAAAATTTATTTAGCCAGGTTTCATTGACTTCATTTTATAAGTTTCAATGTTCAAATATTCATTTGGTTCTTATAGAGAAGAATTAGTAAACAGTTCATTCTTTACAAATTTTCTTTATGGGCAGGCAGTATTGCCTCTTGTCTCTTTTTCTACTTCCCCTTGTATGAATTAGCACAGCCTCTTTTGTTATGTGTATTTCCAGACAATAGAGTTGCTAACTGCTAACTGCCGGGGTTCTGGCCAGAGTCTCCCTTTGTGATTTAATGTTTCCACTGTTCAGTTAAACAGACAATGGAGTGTGCCATTTCCCCAGTGTTAGCAACTTATTCCCAATGGCAGATGGTGACTTATTCCTGGTCGTCAAATGAAATAAAGGATAATTGGAAAGGGTGTATGCAAAATGTGTACATTTTCAAATCTAGGTTAAGTAAAATTGTCAACTGTTCAACTAAAATAACATTTTAGTTATTCTTGACACTGATGGCATGGGAAGATTGATTTATATATTTAGAAACTGGTCACGTCTGGTGTTCTTTTATTGTAATAATAAAGAACAGACATGAGAGAGAATATCTTGGCAGCTTTTTCACTTTCCCATACATGGAAGAATTTTAAAGGAGAAATAAAACATATATACTATAATAACATTTTTCTTCAGAAAAATAAGGGAAGTATTTCATATTTAGATGGCAATGAACTTTCCTGTTGACTGACCTTGTTACTATTTGGTATTTAACTGGAATGATGCCTTGAAAATCTTTATAAGCATTTCTGAGGTGGGTGGTTACACTAAACCCAGATATCACCTCTTTCTACATTATAGAGGCAGGGTAAATGCTGAATACAGCGCTGCTGGGGTACACATAAGTTCTGTTTCAATGTTTAAAATGATTCTTGCTGGTTTTTTTTTTTTTGCACTCTCTTGACTTTTAACTTCTCATATCTACCAGGAGGAATAAAAGGAATATCTTGGTTACCCTCAGAGTTTGCAGAGTCAAAGAAGTCCAAAGCAGTTTTAAAATAGGTGCTTTGTATGGTAGAAAATGTTATTTTATGTGTATGTTTTAAATGATACAGCCCCCAGTGCGGTTGAATTTCTGAATCATAGTAGGACTTCAAATGCAGTAACCATTAGTTGGCCTCCAGCCAGAAGTCTTCTGGATGGATATGTTGTTTCAATATCCAGTGAAAGCTTAATGAAAGAAGAAATCCTGCCTTCCACAAAAAGGTATGAAAGCATTAAAAAGATTAAAACATATCATGTTAAGTTACATGAAACACAAAATTAACATTTTATATGTGCTTTTAGAAAGTTGTTTTAGTAGCGTAGTATAAATAGAATTTATAAGAGTTTTCAGGACAACTTTTTGGACTGTAGTGTGATTAGAATAACTAAATCTGATGTACAGTGCCAAATTATGTATGTGGATAGATAGTAATGAATTAATTCAGGATACCATCATGCTTGTCTGCATGACATATACACTTTTTGACTTAAATTTATCCACTTAAGAAGCTATGATTTCCAAATAGCCATTCGTGTTTAAGCATAGAAAATTGTGTCCATAATAGAAATTTTTAAAAACATACATAAAATTCCAAATGTTTCTGAGCTAAATATCTTAATGGGTGATTTTTCTTTAATGTGTAGGACATTCACATTTAACAGACTTTCTCCGGGGACTGATTTTTTAATTAGCATTGTAGCTACTAAGGGACTGAAGAGAAGCCAGCCTACTGTCCTCATGGTTAGCACTTGTAAGTCCATTTTATATTTGATTAACTTTTCATGGGTTAAGGGAAAATAAGGGAAATTGTTGCGTTTAAAGTCAATAACTAGTTGTGTGTGTGTGTGTGCAGGCTCAGTTGTGTCTGACTCTGCGACTCCATGGGCTGCAGCCCACCAGGCTCCTGTCCATGGCATTTTTTAGGCAAGAATACTGGAGTGGATTGCCATTTCCTTCTCCAGAGAGTCTTCCCAATCCAGGAATCAAACCTATGGCTCTTGCATCTTCTATATTGGAAGACAGATTCTTTACCACTGGCACCACCTGGGAAACCCCAATATCTAGTTAACCATCAATTAAAATAGAAGTGGTTTATGACACGATGGCTTGAAGAGATGGGGCATTTCACTTGGAGAATGCCTGAATTATAGTCCTTTCTCTGTCATTTATTGTGACCTTGGGCAAAACTATGAAGTTCTCACCTAAACAGTGAGAATAATTATTCCTGCCTGGGTATAAACTCTTGTTACTAAAATCACATGCAAAGCTTTTTGTGAAAAGTTCAGAGTACTCTAAAACCCTAAGGTATTGTCATCATGAACAACTTAATATTTTTCTAATATTTTGACTATTAATATTTTATGAAAAATGAAACTCTGAAACTAGAAAAAATAGATGGTGTTGTCTTTTCAATTGCATTTATTGGGTTCAGTTTGCATCCTCTGACCTTGTTAGCATCGCTTACATGTCTGCCTGCCCTGAACACACGCGGATGTTCCAAAGCTCCCTGTTACTTGTGGGTCACAGTCACACAAATGTGTGCTCAAGTACCCATGCCCTAAGTGTGAAAGGAGGCTTCGTATCAGGGTTTGCAGTGTGGAGGAAGAGAAAACACTGGAAAATGCAGCAACAGTCAAAACAATTCTGGAAAATAAACTAAAAAAATCTGAGCACTGTCGTACCCCAGCATGGTGACTATGCTGTGTTAAGTTGCTTTAGTCGTGTCTGACTCTATGCGACCCTATGAACCCTAGCCCACCAGTTTCCCTGTCCATGGGATTCTCTAGGCAAGAATCCTGGCACGGATTGCCCTTCCCTTCTCCAGGGGATCTTCCTGACTTAGGAATCGAACTGGCATGTCTTACATCTAACCTGAATTGGTAGGCGGGTTCTTTACCACTAGTGCTACCTGGGAAGCCCAGGTGCTCAAGTTCAGTTCAGTCGCTCAGTCGTGTCCGACTCCTTGTGACCCCATGAATCACAGCATGCCAGGCCTCCCTGTCCATAACCAACTCCCAGAGTTCACTCAGACTCGCGTCCATCGAGTCAGTGATGCCATACAGCCATCTCATCCTCCGTCGTCCCCTTCTCCTCCTGCCCCCAATCCCTCCCAGCATCAGGGTCTTTTCCAATGAGTCAACTCTTTGCATGAGGTGGCCAAAGTACTGGAGCTTCAGCTTTAGCATCATTCCCTCCAAAGAAATCCCAGGGCTGATCTCCTTCAGAATGGACTGGTTGGATCTCCTTGCAGTCCAAGGGACTCTCAAGAGTCTTCTCCAACCCCACAGTTCAAAAGCATCAATTCTTTGGTGCTCAGCTTTCTTCACAGTCCAACTCTCACATCCATACCTGTCT
>NW_011495084.1:1542923-1543744 GCF_000754665.1 Bison bison bison
TCGTGGCTGCAGTCACAATCTGCACTGATTTTGGAGCCCCCAAAAATAAAGTCTGACACTGTTTCCACTGTTTCCCCATCTATTTCCCATGAAGTGATGGGACCAGATGCCATGATCTTCGTATTCTGAATGTTGAGCTTTAAACCAACTTTTTCACTCTCCTCTTTCACTTTCATCAAGAGGCTTTTTAGTTCCTCTTCACTTTCTGTCATAAGGGTGGTGTCATCTGCATATCTGAGGTTATTGATATTTCTTCCGGCAAGCTTGATTCCAGCTTGTGCTTCTTTCAGCCCGGTGTTTCTCATGATTTACTCTGCATATAAGTTAAATAAGCAGGGTGACAATATACAGTCTTGATGTACTCCTTTTCCTATTTGGAACTGGTCTGTTGTTCCATGTCCAGTTCTAACTGTTGCTTCCTGACCTGCATACAGATTTCTCAACAGGCAGGTCAGGTGGTCTGGTATTCCCATCTCTCTCAGAATTTCCCACAGTTTATTGTGATCCACACAGTAAAATGCTTTGGCATAGTCAATAAAGCAGAAATAGATGTTTTTCTGGAACTCTCTTGCTTTTTCCATGATCCAGCAGATGTTGGCAATTTGATCTCTGGTTGCTCTGCAGTGTTGGAGAAGACTCTTGAGAGTCCCTTGTACTGCTAGGAGATCCAACCAGTCCGTTCTGAAGGAGATCAGCCCTGCGATTTCTTTGGAAGGAATGATGCTAAAGCTGAAACTCCAGTACTTTGGCCACCTCATGTGAAGAGTTGACTCATTGGAAAAGACTCTGATGCTGGGAGGGATTGGGAGCAGGAGGAGAAG
>NW_011495084.1:1543844-1544269 GCF_000754665.1 Bison bison bison
CCATACATGACCACTGGAAAAACCATAGCCTTGACTAGATGGACCTTTGTTGGCAAAGTAATGTCTCTGCTTTTGAATATGCTCTCTAGGTTGGTCATAACTTTCCTTCCAAGGACTAAGCGTCTTTTAATATCGTGGCTGCAGTCACAATCTGCACTGATTTTGGAGCCCCAAAAAATAAAGTCTGACACTGTTTCCACTGTTTCCCCATCTATTTCCCATGAAGTGATGGGACAGATGCCATGATCTTCGTATTCTGAATGTTGAGCTTTAAACCAACTTTTTCACTCTCCTCTTTCACTTTCATCAAGAGGCTTTTTAGTTCCTCTTCACTTTCTGTCATAAGGGTGGTGTCATCTGCATATCTGAGGTTATTGATATTTCTTCCGGCAAGCTTGATTCCAGCTTGTGCTTCTTTCAGCCCG
>NW_011495084.1:1544505-1544883 GCF_000754665.1 Bison bison bison
GTTCACGTATTGCTAAAGCCTGGCTTGGAGAATTTTGAGCATTACTTGACTAGCATATGAGATGAGTGCAATTGTGTGGTAGTTTGAGCATTCTTTGGCATTGCCTTTCTTTGGGATTGGAATGAAAACTGACCTTTTCCAGTCCTGTGGCCACTGCTGAGTTTTCCAAATTTGCTGGCATATTGAGTGCAGCACTTTCACAGCATCATCTTTCAGGATGGCAACAGCTCAACTGGAATTCCATCACCTCCACTAGCTTTGTTCGTAGTGATGCTTTCTAAGGCCCACTTGACTTCACATTCCAGGATGTCTGGCTCTAGGTCAGTGATCACACCATCGTGATTATCTGGGTCGTGAAGATCTTTTTAGTACAGTTCT
>NW_011495084.1:1544983-1553512 GCF_000754665.1 Bison bison bison
TTTAGGTCCATACCATTTCTGTCCTTTATCGAGCCCATCTTTGCATGAAATGTTCCCTTGGTATCTCTAATTTTCTTGAAGAGATCTCTAGTCTTTCCCATTCTGTTGTTTTCCTCTATTTCTTTGCATTGGTCACTGAGGAAGGCTTTCTTATCTCTTCTTGCTATTCTTTGGAACTCTGCATTCAGATGCTTATATCTTTCCTTTTCTCCTTTGCTTTTCACTTCTCTTCTTTTCACAGCTGTTTGTAAAGCCTCCTCAGACAGCCATTTTGCTTTTTTGCATTTCTTTTCCATGGGGATGGTCTTGATCCCTGTCTCCTGTACAATGTCACGAACCTCAATCCATAGTTTATCAGGCACTCTATCTATCAGATCTAGGCCCTTAAATCTATTTCTCACTTCCATTGTATAATCATAAGGGATTTGATTTAGGTCATACCTGAATGGTCTATGGTTTTCCCTACTTTCTTCAATTTAAGTCTGAATTTGGTAATAAGGAGTTCATGATCTGAGCCACAGTCAGCTCCTGGTCTTGTTTTTGTTGACTGTATAGAGCTTCTCCATCTTTGGCTGCAAAGAATATAATCAATCTGATTTCAGTGTTGACCATCTGGTGATGTCCATGTATAGAGTCTTCTTTTGTGTTGTTGGAAGAGGGTGTTTGCTATGACCAGTGCATTTTCTTGGCAAAACTCTTATTAGTCTTTGCCCTGCTTCATTCCGTATTCCCAGGCCAAATTTGCCTGTTACTCCAGGTGTTTCTTGACTTCCTACTTTTGCACTCCAGTCCCCTATAATGCAAAGGACATCTTTCTTGGGTGTTAGTTCTAAAAGGTCTTGTAGGTCTTCATAGAACCGTTCAACTTCAGCTTCTTCAGCATTACTGGTTGGGGCATAGACTTGGATTACTGTGATACTGAATGGTTTGCCTTGGAAACGAACAGAGATCATTCTGTCATTTTTGAGATTGCATCCAAGTACTGCATTTCATACTCTTTTCTTGACCATGATGGCTACTCCATTTCTTCTGAGGGATTCCTGCCCGCAGTAGTAGATATAATGGTCATCTGAGTTAAATTCACCCATTCTAGTCCATTTTAATTCGCTGATTCCTAGGATGTCGACATTCACTCTTGCCATCTCTTGTTTGACCACTTCCAATTTGCCTTGATTCATGGACCTGACATTCCAGGTTCCTGTGCAATATTGCTCTTTACAGCATCGGACCTTGCTTCTATCACCAGTCACATCCACAGTTGAGTATTCTTTTTGCTTTGGCTCCATCCCTTCATTCTTTCTGGAGTTATTTCTCCACTGATCTCCAGTAGCATATTGGGCCCCTACTGATCTGAGGAGTTTCTCTTTCATTATCCTATCATTTTGCCTTTTCATACTGTTCATGGGGTTCTGAAGGCAAGAATACTGAAGTGGTTTGCCATTTCCTTGTCCAGTGGACCACATTCTGTCAGATCTCTCCACCACTGTGTTTAATCTCCCTGGGTGACCTAAACTGTAGGTTAAGGCTCAGGGGTGTGAGGTTTAACCTAGGTATCTAACTCTCAGACTGAGACGACACTCTGCTGCCTCTCACAAAGATCATCCTAAAACATCAGAGATAGATGGGAAAAGGCATTTAAAAAAAAAAAGCCTTGTATTGTTTTGTCTTGGAGAAAGCATCTTAGATCGCTGCTTAGATTTGTTTGTGTTATTGTTACTGTCGTCATTGCCATTGTCACCTTGTCATCACTCTGGTTATCACAGATTGCTTGTTCTTTGTCAGGAGCTTTGCTAAGCAGTTTCCGTGCTATTTGTCATCTAGTTCTCAACCACAACCTTCACAACCTTCATTCTACCGGTCATGTTGAGATGCATTTTTCTTTTTTTTTTTTTACAGATGAGGAAACTGAGGTTTAGAGAATTTCAGTAGCTTTTATAGGATGATAGAGCTTCAAACCCACATTTGCCTGACATCACATCCTGTCCTTGTAACCATTCTGCTTTAGTGGAAAGGCCACTATGACATAGGAAGGACTCTGACCCTCCCATTCTTGGCTCTTTGGCTTTGTATCATGATTCTACTTGGACCTCAAGCTCGTTGTTTCTACCCTGGGATTAACAGTACATTCTGCGTTTTAAGAGGTTTTTGCTTTGGCTGTGTTTTCCCAAACAAATCTGGCAACCTTCCTCCCGTCCCTGTACTCTCTCCACTTTACAATTTGACTTTTGTCTTTCACTGTCAATTAATATTTTTTGGTCTTTTTATGCCTCTCATTTTTTGCAAGCCACCTCAAATCCATTTGGAAGCAGATGGGATATTAATAATGATATGAAATAAACCTAGATATATCACGGGAATATGGGGGGATGGTAAGCAGTTATTAATAATTCCAGCTGAACGGGAATATGCATAAAAGAAAAATAGAGTAAAAAAGACTGTCAATCAGTGACACAGGTTTAAATTTACCACTGATTGAATTCATATAAACTTAAATCTATAAGTAAGAAAAATAATTCTTATAAAATTTGAATTTTAGAGATGAGATTATTCCAATAAAATTTTAGCATTATATTTCTTCCAGTTAAGGAAAGAAATGCCACACTTCAGTTTGAAATATAAATTAGAAGTAGGGATATACTACTGATTTGAAAAATAAGTTTCTAGAACCTCCTCAGATAAAAATGTTTAAAGGAAAAAGGAGTTTGGAAACTTAAGGGGGTTAGATATATCTCTTAATTTATGCAGTGCATAAAATTCTCAGTTAAAAATCTCACTTCTAATAATTTCATACTGAATTCTGCTATGCAAAAAATAAATATGAAATCCATGTAATTTTATTGTGAAAAAAGGCTTTCTAGAAAAATTTTTTCCTCTTCCACCATTGTAGAGATGAGAAGACCGAGACTCTCACATGGTGCTAAAGCTGATTAGAAAAACCTGATTACCCTGCCTCTCTTCCATAGTGTGAGGGCCAAGGTTAGATACCATGATGATAGAAATGTTCGCTTGTTTCTTTGTTTTTAAGATTTCTTTTCATATTTTATTTCCTTGTCCTAGATCCAGACCCACCATCAGATTTACTGATTTTGGGGCAGGAAGAAAACACAATATATTTGTCTTGGAAACTCCCACAAGGAGGTTTTGAGAAGTTTCAGGTGAAGTTGCTGTCATGCATGATTTCACTCTTTTTTTGTCCTTCATTTTACATTAATAGCTTAAGAAATTATGATGCCTCTCCTTTACTGTAAGGTTTTCCTCCAAAATAAGTTTTCTATGTGTTGCTTTATAAGTACAAAATTGTCATGGGAGTTTTTCGAATTTGAGCAAAAGCTGGTACTTGACTTTAAATGTACATTGGAAAACTTTGGGTTTTCCAATGGAGACAGATGTGTGCATGTGTAGTACAAAGTTGTGAATAAAGGAATGATGGTGCTGAAGGACAGTGCTTCTGTGACAGCACCAGTCACAGCAAAGATTCCAGAAGTTAAAGCTGGGTGATGTGCTACGATCTTCCTTTCAGCTCCATCCTACAGATGTAGTTGAGTGGAGACTTGCAACCCAGAGCGTAGGAGAGAAAGAGGTACAAAGAAGCTGCTTTTTAATTGTCTGTGATATAAATGCATGCATTTTTTTGTTGCTCTTTGTGGTTAATAATGTAACCTGGCATCAAGTGCAAATATATTATATACACCCAACATCCTGCATTGTATGGTTTTCAGGGTGAGTAAGCTTCTGGAGATAGCATTATTTTTTTGTTTTAAAATTATGTATTTATTTAAAAAATTATTTATGTGACTACTCCAGGTCTTTAATCTTCATTATGGCATGTGGGATCTTTAGAGGCAGCTCGTGGACTCTCAGCTGCAGCGTGTGAATTCCTGTGGCACCATGTGGAATCCAGTCCCTTGACCAGGAATTGAACCCAGCCCCCACCTTGCACTGGGGGCTCAGTGTCTTAGCCACTGGACCACCAGGGAAGTCCTTGGGGATAGCACTGTTGCTTTGTAATCTGTGGGGGCAAACAAGTTTTCCACACTTTGGTAGTAGTAGGAGATGGTGGTTTTAGTTATAAAGAAAAGAAAACAACCTAAAACAGTTAAGAAATTTATCATGTTAATGAAAGAGTGCCTCATGGAGATAAAGGCAAAGACTGGGTGTTTGGAAAAATCAGAATCAGATATTTAAGGCCATTGAGACCACAGGGATTGTTTTCTTAATGTCTGTCTACTTCTTTCTGCTCATTAGCCTTAATTTATTTTTACTCATTTTTCCTGATGACCAACTTTCTCTGCTAAGCAAACCATGGGATGAGTGGAAGAATGCCATGCACAACTTCTAAGCATAAATGGTATATTATGAGCCACAGAAAAGACAGGTGCTCCCTAAATTCCCAAGGAAGGGACTGTGATTATTCCAAATATTAGACACCCAGTCCAGTTTCAGCCAACTGTTGCAGGCCCCATGTCGTGTGAAAATGATGGCTCTGGATCTATGGATGGTGGGGGTTATAGAGTCATTAGAATTTGAGCAGATACAACAAAAGGTGTTTCCTGAAAGTGAAAAGCAATATAGAATTTAATAATTTATGGAATCAATACATCTAAAAGGAAGCAGAGCAGTAAAATTGCCAGACACTTGAAATGAACTAATTAGTACATCTGAGTTTTATATCCGAGTTTGAATTTCTTAACAATTACAGTTCAGAATGAGAAACAAGATAATAGTTATTATATAATAGACATAAAAAGAATCCACATTTATTTATAGTAGCTGGTACTAAAGACAAAGAGGGTTATGTAGTGGGCAGAATAATGACCTTCCAAAGATCCAGCCTAATTCACAGAACCTGAAATATGTTATATTACATGGTAAAGGGGAAGCAGATGGAATTAAATTGGCTAATTAGCAGGTTTTAAAATAGAGAGATTATGAGAGTCTGCATCCAGATGGTGGAGTAGGAAGACCCTGAGCTCACCTCCTCCCATAGACAAGCGAAAACTACAGCTACATATAGAATAACTATCTCTGAGAGTCACGTAATGACTAGCAGAACAGATTTTCTACAATTAAGGATATAAAGAGTAGGCCACATTGAGATGGGTAGGAGGGGCAGAGATGCAGTCTAGTTAGAACCCACACGCCCTGTGTGGTAACCCACAAGTGGGGAGTACTGTCCCAACAGAGGTCCCCCTTGAGGAGTAAGGGGCCTGAGCCCCATGGAAGGCTCCCCAGCCTGGGGGACCTGCATGGGTAGAAGAGCCACATGACATCTGGCTTTGAAAACCAGCAGGGCTTCTATCTGGGAAATCCAGAAGGCTGTGGAATATCGAGATCCTCCTCTTGAAGAGCTCTCACACAAACTCACTGATTCTGAGTCCCAGGGAAGAGGCAGTAGCTTGAAAAACAGCTAGGTCATAAGAGAAGATTCATTGACTAGTATTAGGGTGTGTTCTGGAAGGGCAGGGATCTGGTGGAACTTTCTTTGGGAATGGAAGTACTGGTAGGTGCAGCTTTTTTTTTTTCTAAACTGTCCTTCCACCTAGCTGGGCAGGTGCTGGCAGACACCATTTCTATCACTCTCAGTCAACCTAACCAACACCATATGCCCTGCCCCAGTGTTCCCTGAGGGTCAGTCCTGCTCACCCATCCACCATGGCTAGATTCTCCAACGTGACTCCTAACCTGTTCCATACAGCAGGTGGATTTGGACAGCCGCAGTGCCCTCCTAAGCAACCCCCTCCTGGGGGATCAGTTTTGAACAACAGTATACTTGCAGCAGTTGCAACTGGGCCTCACAGCCGGTCACACTGGGAACTGGTCCCACCCCCAGTGGACCTGCAGTGAGCATGGCCCACGGAGGGCACGCACTGCTCACACGGAAGACACTCCAGGGGCATCTGGCTCTGGTGACCTGGGAGGACTGTGCCACTGAGCATCACAGAAAACCTTCTAAATAAAGCCACTCTTTCAAGACTGGGAGATGTAACTGATACATCTGATTGTTGTTGTTCAGTCACTAAGTCGTGTCCAGCTCTTTGCTACCCCATGAACTGCAGCACACCAGACTTCCCTGTCCTTTACTGTCTCCAGAAGTTTGCTCAAACTCATGTCCATTGAGTCAGTGATACCATCCAACCATCTCATCCTCTGTTGCCCTCTTCTCCTCTTGCCCTCAATCTTTCCCGGATTAGGGTCTTTTCCAGTGAGTGGGCTCTTGGCTTCAGGTAGCCAAAGTATTAGAGCTTCAGCATTGGTCTTTCCAATGAATATTTAGAGTTGATTTCCTTTAGGATTGATTAGTTTGATCTTTTTGCTGTCCAAGGGATTCTCAAGGCTCTCTTCTCTAGCACCACAATTCAGAAGCATCGATTCTTTGATACTTTGAAAGCATCAATTCTATTTGTTAGGTAAAACTAATAAATAGAAATAAACACAGGAAAACTTGGGGGACAATGGCAAGCCTTTCAAATGAAGGAACAAGACAAAACTTCAGAAAAATAATTCAATGAAATGGAGACAAGCAATTTGACAAAAGGACATTGAAAGTAATAGTCATAAAGATCTGCACTGAACTGAGGAGAAGAACTGATGGGTACAGTGATAAATTGAAGAAAGAGGTAGAAAATATAAAGAACTGGTAAGAATTAAAGACTGCAATAACTGAAATTTAAAATACACTGGGAGAGTCAACAGTGCATTAGAGGATACAGAAGAATGGATCAGCAGTCTGAAAGACAGGGTAGCAGAAATCACCCAGTAAGGACATAAACGGAATTTTTAAAAATGAGGGTAACTTAAGGAATGTCTGCAACAACATTCGGAGAAGGCAATGGCACCCCACTCCAGTACTCTTAAGCATACCAATATTTACTTTTTTCAAGGGGTCCCAGTAGGAGAAAGAAAGTTCCAGTTGACCTATTTGAAGAAGTTAGGGCTGAGAAAAATTTCAACCTCGTAAAGGAACCAAGTCCAGAAAACACAGACATCCAAACAAGATGAACTTGAGGAGACTCACATCAAGACACATCACAATTAACATGTCAGAAGTGAGAAATTTAAAAGCAGCAAGAGAAAACTTAGAAGGGAACCCTCCTTTCAACTGATTAACTTTTAGCAGAAACTTTATAGGCCAAAAGGGACTGGCATGATATACTAAAATTACTGAAAGTAAAAAAAGAAAAAACCTACAACCAATAATACATTATTTGGCAAGGTTATTAATCAGAAATTAGGAAAGATAAAAAGTTTCCCAAACAAGCAAAAGCTAAATAAATTTATCACCGCTAAAGTAGCCTTTAAAGGCACTAAGCGAGGCTGAGAGGAGGTACCCCACGTCCAAGGTCAGGGGCAGAAGCCGGGAGAACCGCATGCCCGAAGAGCAGCGGCCAAGAGGAGTTACCCCACGTCCGAGGTCAGGGGCAGCGGCCAAGAGTGCCAGGCTGCGATGGTGCAGGAACAGCCGAGAGGAGCTACCTGGCGTCTGAGGCCAGGGGCGGCGACCAGGAGGACCAACCCCATGTCCAAGGAGCCATGGCTGCGCGGGCGCAGGACGGCCTAGAGGAGCTATCCCACGTTGAAGGTCAGGAAGGGCGGCGGTGAGGATATACCCCTCGTCCAAGGTAAGGAGCAGCGGCTGTGCTTTGCTGGAGTAGCCGTGAAGAGATACCCCACGCCCAAGGTAAGAGAAACCCAAGTAAGACGGTAGGTGTTGCAAGAGGGCATCAGAGGGCAGACACACTGAAACCATACTCACAGAAAATTAGTCAATCTAATCACACTAGGACCACAGCCTTGTCTAACTCAGTGAAACTAAGCCATGCCCGTGGGGCAACCCAAGATGGGAGGGTCATGGTGGAAAGATCTGACAGAATGTGGTCCACTGGAGAAGGGAATGGCAAACTACTTCAGTATTCTTGCCTTCAGAACCCCATGAACAGTATGAAAAGGCAAAATGATAGGATACTGAAAGAGAAAATCCCCAGGTCAGGAGGTGCCCAATATGCTACTGGAGATCAGTGGAGAAATAACTCCAGAAAGAATGAAGGGATGGAGCCAAAGCAGAAACAATACCCAGCTGTGGATGTGACTGGTGATAGAAGCAAGGTCCGATGCTGTAAAGAGCAATACTGCATAGGAACCTGGAATGTCAGGTCCATGAATCAAGGCAAATTGGAAGTGGTCAAACAAGAGATGGCAAGAGTGAATGTCGACATTCTAGGAATCAGTGAACTAAAATGGACTGGAGTGGGTGAATTTAACTCAGATGACCATTACATCTACTACTGCGGGCAGGAATCCCTCAGAAGAAATGGAGTAGCCATCATGGTCAACAAGAGAGTTTGAAATGCAGTTCCTGGATGCAATCTCAAAAATGACAGAATAATCTCTGTTCGTTTCCAAGGCAAACCATTCAGTATCACAGTAATCCAAGTCTATGCCCCAACCAGTAATGCTGAAGAAGCTGAAGTTGAACGGTTCTATGAAGACCTACAAGACCTTTTAGAACTAACACCCCAAAAAGATGTCCTT
>NW_011495084.1:1554099-1554501 GCF_000754665.1 Bison bison bison
AGTACATCAAGGCTGTATCATGTCACCCTGCTAGTTTTTATATGCAGAGTGCATCATGAGAAACGCTGGACTGGAGAAACACAAACTGGAATCAAGATTGTCGGGAGAAATATCAATAACCTCAGATATGCAGATGACACTACCATTATGGCAGAAATTGAAGAGGAACTAAAAAGCCTCTTGATGAAAGTGAAAGTGGAGAGTGAAAAAGTTGGCTTAAAGCTCAACATTCAGAAAATGAAGATCATCGCATCTGGTCCCATCACTTCATGGTAAATAGATGGAGAAACAGTGGAAACAGTGTCAGACTTTATTTTTTTGGGCTCCAAAATCAGATGGTGACTGCAGCCATGAAATTAAAAGATGCTTACTCCTTGGAAGGAAAGTTATGACCAACCTAGA
>NW_011495084.1:1554601-1555080 GCF_000754665.1 Bison bison bison
ACCAAGGGAACATTTCATGCAAAGATGGGCTCGATAAAGGACAGAAATGGTATGGGCCTAACAGAAGCAGAAGATATCAAGAAGAGGTGGCAAGAATACTTTGAAGAACTATCCAAAAAAGATTTTCATGTCCCAGATAATCACGATGGTGTGGTCACTGACCTAGAGCCAGACATCCTGGAATGTGAAGTCAAGTGGGCCTTAGAAAGCATCACTACGAACAAAGCTAGTGGAGGTGATGGAATTCCAGTTGAGCTATTCCAAATCCTGAAAGATGATGCTGTGAAAGTGCTGCACTCAATATGCCAGCAAATCTGGAAAACTCAGCAGTGGCCACAGGACTGGAAAAGGTCAATTTTCATTCCAATCCCAAAGAAAGGCAATGCCAAAGAATGCTCAAACTACTGCACAATTGCACTCATCTCACATGCTAGTAAAGTAATGCTCAAAATTCTCCAAGCCAGGCTTTAGCAATATGT
>NW_011495084.1:1555327-1573641 GCF_000754665.1 Bison bison bison
GAAAAAGTTGGCTTAAAGCTCAACATTCAGAAAATGAAGATCATCGCATCTGGTCCCATCACTTCATGGTAAATAGATGGAGAAACAGTGGAAACAGTGTCAGACTTTATTTTTTTGGGCTCCAAAATCAGATGGTGACTGCAGCCATGAAATTAAAAGATGCTTACTCCTTGGAAGGAAAGTTATGACCAACCTAGATAGCATATTGAAAAGCAGAGACATTACTTTGCCAACAAAGGTCTGTCTAGTTAAGGCTATGGTTTTTCCAGTGGTCATGTATGGATGTGAGAGTTGGACTATGAAGAAGGCTGAGTGCTGAAGAATTGATGCTTTTGAACTGTGGTGTTGGAGAAGACTCTTGAGAGTCCCTTGGACTGCAAGGAGATCAGCCCTGGGATTTCATTGGAAGGACTGATGCTAAAGCTGAAGCTCCAGTACTTTGGCCACCTCATGTGAAGAGTTGACTCATTGGAAAAGACTGTGATGCTGGGAGGGATTGGGGGCAGGAGGAGAAGGGGATGACAGAGGATGAGATGGCTGGATGGCATCACTGACTCGATGGACGTGAGTCTGGGTGAAGTCCGGGTGTTGGTGATGGACAGGGAGGCCTGGCGCCCTGCGATTCATGGAGTCGTGAAGAGTTGGACATGACTGAGTGACTGAACTGAACAGGTGCTTGGCGAGTGCACTCTCCCCAGGTGGGTGGTGGGTCTTATCACCTCCCCAGTCCCAGCCACTTGGTTTCCTGGGTGCAGAGTGGTAGCACTGTCTCAAGTGTGCTGTGTGTCTCCTTGGGGAGCTGATCTCTTCCTGCGACCCTCCTGGGGGATGTCAACCATCTTGATTGAAGGAAAACTTGGTTAGCAGCTGGGAGCCTGCTCACAGTTTAGTGGAGGATGACGTCTTTGGTGCCGAGATTGCCCCTTCTGGCTCTGGCTGTCGCCCGCCTGCCTCTCTGTTTCCAGTGTGGAAAGGGGCCAGTCGGTAGCCGGCTAGCTCTCCTTTGGTATTTGCTCAGTCCTTTGTTCTGTGAGCGGGCTGTCAGTGCCTTAGGATAAAGCTTTCCATGGGAAAGTTCTCTCTGTCTTTTTCTCTTTAATTTTTTTATCTCTCTCTCTGGCTATCCCACAGTTTGGGGTGCTGTCTCGTGTTAGCTCCCTCAGATTGTCCTCAGGGCATTCAGGCTCTGTCCTTACCCTAAGCATGCAACCAATATCTCCCTGTTCAGCCCCCACTTGCTGGTGCCAGACACGGGCATCTGGGCTACTTCTCTGGGAGTTGTGGTTAGGCACGTAATCTGTGGGGTTTTATTTATTTATTTTTTTTCCCTCTTGGTTTTGTTGCCCTCTGAGATTCCAAAACCCCCCACAGACCCACCAGTTAGAGGGTTTCTTAGAGTTTGGAAACTTCTCTTTCACAACTCCCTCTCTGTGATGGGTCTCCGTCCCTAACTCTTTTGTCTCTCTCTCTATCTTTTATATTTTGTCCTATCCCTTTTGAAGACAATGGGCTGCCTTTCTGGGTGCCTGGTGTCCTTCACCAGCGTTCAGAAGTTGTTTTTTGGAATTTGCTTACCATTCAAATGATCTTTCGATGAATTTGTGGGGAAGATAATGGTGGTCTCCCCATCCTATTCCTCCTCCATCTTAGGACTGTGCCCCCACCTTTTTTTTAAAGATGCATGTTTTTAATTAAAAATTAATTATTTTTGGATGTGCTGGGTCTGTCTTCACTGCTTTAGGTGTGGGCTACTCTAGTTGCAGTCTGCGGGCTCCTCATTGCAGTGGCTTCTCTTGTGGAGCATGGGGCATGAGCTCTAGGTGCATGGGCTGAGGAGTTGTGGGTTGCAGGCTCTAGAGCATAGGCTCAGTAGTTTTGACACACAGGCTCAGTTGTTCTAACACATGGTCTCAGTTGGTCCATGGCATGTGGAATCTCCCGGGACTAGGGATCGAACCCATGTCCCCTGCATTGGCAGGCAAATGCTTAACCTCTAGACCCCAGGGAAGTCCTCGGTCTCTGTTCTTGATTTCCATATTATCTACTTAGCATATAGTGGCCAGAGAGAATGCAGGTGACAGAGATATAGTGTCTCTCATTGATTTAACAACCTCCTTTAGATTTCCATTGCCCATCACTTAAAGTCTAAACTTTATGTGTTTATATAACCTTAAAGTGGAGAAGGCAATGGCAACCCACTCCAGTACTCTTGCCTGGAAAATCCTATGGACAGAGGAACCTGGTAGGCTGCAGTCCATGGGGTCGCACAGAGTCGGACACGACTGAAGCGACTTAGCAGCAACCTTAAAGTGGTCTCCAAGAGCTCACCTGATTGGACCTTCATCTAATTATGCTGTCTGCTTGGTTTCTATGCTGCTAGCATGTTGGGCTCTCTTTCTAGTTCCTTTAGCATGCCATGCACATCCCTGCTGCAGAATTTTTGTACTTGATATTCATTTTGCATGGGTATTTCGCCTTCAGTTTTGGTCGACTCTTTTCTATCATTGGATTCTCAGCTCCAGAATCATTTTTTGACTATAAGAAAAATACACAATGTTAGAGTTGTGAGTTTCAGTTTTATTCAGAGAATTTATGAGAGCTATAGCCTAGGAAATAGCCTCTCCATAGGTCTGAGGGAACTGTTGTGGGGAAGTAGGGGAGAAGCCCTAATATATAATTTAGGGCTGAGAAATACATGCAGTCAAGCATACATCTCAGTAAAAGGTCACGGTTAGTCACAAGACACAGATATATCAGTTAATGATTTTAGAATGATTTCTATGTATGGGAAAATGTAAGCATCTGGGTTCATAAAAATTCTTCCTGAGATATACTTCTAACTTTCTGATGGGCTTGTTTATCCAAAGCACAGAATGCCTCACCTTGTTTTGCATCCCGAATTCCTTTCAGGGTGTGCTGCAGGTTAATAGCTGCAGTGGCTAATGACTTAACCCTTGTGAGCAATTCTTTGTTTTATATTCTCATCTCCTTGCTTGATTACCTACTCTAAATAAAACCATTCTTTGTTTCCTCTGAGATGTAGCTGATTATTTCATTCATTTGTTTATTGAGTTGATTGTTGTTAGGCGTCACCCTTAGAGTGTAACTCCCCTACAATGGGAAGCCTTTTTTGTCTTGTTTACTGTAAAATACCTGCTGCTGCTGAGTCATGTCAGTCGTGTCCGACTCTGTGCAACCCCACAGACGGCAGCCCACCAGGCTCCCCCATCCCTGGGATTCTCCAGGCAAGAACACTGGAGTGGGTTGCCATTTCCTTCTCCAATGCATGAAAGTGAAAAGTGAAAGTGAAGTCACTCAGTCATGTCCAACCCTCAGCGATACCTAGTACTGAGAATAATGCTTTCCATGTAATAGATGATCAATAAATATTTAGTAAGTAAATAAAACTTTATATAATAGTGTTCCCATATATCAGTGGTCCCCAATCTTTTTGACGCCAGGGACCAATTTCACAGAAGACAATTTTTCCTGACTGGGGATAGGGGGGTGGTCTTAGGATGATGCATGTAATTATGTATGTATTATGCACATAATGCATGCAATAAAGGCATTATATTTATTGTGCACTTTATTTCTAATTACTGCTGCCCCTAATCTAGCAGGAGGTACTGGTCCGTGGCCTGGAGGTTGGGGACCCCTGCCATGTATGATTGGGGTGCTGGAGGGAGGGTATCAATCCTGAACATGGTTATCAGCAAAGGGTAGAACTTGAGATGAACTTTTGGGAACGGGTAAGACTCAGACTCACTGAAAAGAGAAGAGGATATTTTACATGAGCAAGTCTAGGGGGAGCATTCTGTTTGTCATTTGTAAATATCATTCAATGATTGGGGCGTCTTGAGTTATAAATTCATGAAAAATTCTATCCTTTCTAGAATGATTTAATTCATTCCTATACTTAGTATGGGTATTTCCTAGAGAAAATTCAAGGTATTTATAATATTAATTGTAGAAGATGCACATTTTTAACCCTTATCTGTTTGTCCTAATTCTCATATTTCAAGGCAAATGGCTAAAAAGATGATCTTTTCTTGGGTTGGCTGAGGCCATAAAATTATTTGTTGTCAGATGAAATATATACTCCTAGAATTACTTTTTCCTATTTTTATATGAACACTTTTTTTGAGATTGTAATTTATGTATGAAGTAAAACTTATTTCAAGAAATCATGTTAATCTTTTGGATTCAGGTTATATTTATTAACTATATTAACTATCTCTAATAGTTATTCTAGTCTTTCTCTACCAATGAGATTATTTGTTAAATTTTAATGCATTAAGCAACAGTATCCTGGTTGCTTAGCAAAGTGTACATGCATAATTGGGATCATTTTCCTAATCATTTAAAATTAATCATTTCAGGTCTTCAAATTCTGCTTTAAAAGTAGAAATAAAAGAACAAATTGCATTTTCTTCAATTGGTTTCTATTAGATACATGGAGTCCACATAGTTGGAACTTGACAAACCTCTAGTTTACAAATTTATATTAAAAATTTTCATAATTTTATCTTGAGATCACTGCAATTGATTTCTTTTCCCTTCAGTCCTTCATTAATGCCTTGCTATGATTCTTTGTATGTCTGAGTTTACCATTTCATTAAGGTTATATTCTTCCTCTGCTACATGGTACTTTCTCGTACCATCCTTTTTCATATCAGAAGTTCTCAGCATTCTGTTCACTTTTCCTGTCTTACCATATGCCAGACAAACAAGGTAATTGCCAGTGACACCTTATAAATCAATAAGCAGTGATATGCTTCTCCTCATGATTATCTTTCTTCAGTAACAATACTCTTCCCACAAGACAGCGATAAACATGTCTGCCCAGGAAATTTGTTTCTCTGACTCTCACCACATAACGAGTGGTTTTTAAAGGATCATATAATTAAAATTATAAAATGAATGTGATTACTTTCATTTAGATGTATGTTTCTTTTTCTTTTACACCTTGAAATATGGACTAAAGAAGAGTAAAGATTGTGATAAGTAGATTTTAATGAATTAAAAAAAAAAATCCCCAAAGTATTGGGACTATCAGATCAGTCCACTGAAAATTTCTAAAGGCAGTGCCAATTCTGAAGTTTTAATGAATAATTGGCCGTAATGGAAGATGCTTATAATGAAAGATAAACTGACATGGATGTGACACATCATTCATTGAGTCAACAAAAACTGAAGTGCCTCCTCTCTGCCAGGTGTTCATTTTTGTTGTTTTCTCTCTTGCTGTTTTTTTACTACTCCCTTGACTGACACTGACTGGCTTCCACTGATACCTATTTAGCAGCCCTTAAAATACAGTCTCTCTGCTGGGACACATATGTGAGTTCTTTGTGAGAGAGGTGGGGGTTTCCCACACTACCCACGTCCTTGACATGACAGACCCAGGTCCAGCTCTATCTTTTCCAGACTTTCTCACTTCTTCCCTCTTGTATTATATCCCACTACTTTTTGCTGCTTGGGTGTGTTTGCACAGAGGTCAGACTTCTTGGGTGAGGTACTGGTAAGTTGGTTCAAGTCTGATCACTCTGTGTGGTCATACGTGACCCACGGGAGATTGTGGCATCTTTGTCAGGGCAAAGGTGGGTACATAGATTACTCTTAGCTCTTCCCAGTTTCCTTTTTCTCTGGTCAACCAGACACATTAGTGGGAACTGGCTGCCTCTTACCTTCCAACTAGAATGTGTCAGTCTCTCCAGCAGACATCCTCCATGCATGGTTATGATACCCACAGGGCCCTCCTCATTTAGCTGGACTGTGGGCAGAAGCACCCCCTTTCCATCCCTTAGGCAGCCAGGTGAAAGCCATGGCATCTTCCACAGGGTCAGAAACTTGGGACTTCAGCAATATCTGCCTTCACTTCCTCTAGTCTTCTGCTTACCTGGAGTTGGAGAACAGGCATGCATGAAATGTTACAGAACAGTTTTTGTTTTCAGGTGGACCATCAGGTAAAGTCTCACTCACATCTATTATATTATCCATATATATATATGGATATATATAAATAAATCATGTGTTTGTATACACACACACACATACACACACACCCCCCTAGATGTGAAATTTAGAAACATTTGGAGACTATTGGTCTTTTAGTATATAAACTCCTATGTTGGTTCACTAAACTTATTGCTGTGTGAATGTCACTAAGTTATCCAGCCTCAACTACCTCCAAATTACTTCTTGGTGAAGGTAGGAAGTATTACAACCCCTATCTTGCAGTATTAATTTATGTGATGTGACTAGTATGGAGTTCATGACAGATCCTTTCTAAATCATGAAAAATATGAATTTATCTCTTTCTCTAGATATCCTATTGTATGACACCTAGAAGGGAAAAACTATTCCAAGTAATTGTATATACCAACAAAGCCAAAGTAAGGAATCTGACCCCAGGTATGGACTACGTGTTCTGTGTGAAGACGGTTAGAGGCAAAGATTACAGCGTATCTGTAATGAAAAATGTGGCTACAAGTAAGAAAATATCATAAATAAAATTTTTACTTTATAGTTTTATAAGAACTGAAAGTATTTTGATCCGATATAATTAAAGCTATTTTTAAACATAAAGCTTGATAATTAAGGAATAATGATGATCTTGATATGATTAAGAAACTCTTAAAAATATGTGAATTTAAAGTCTTTGTCTAAATTTATTGGGAACTACATAGAGTTTTTTTTAAATAATCTGAAGCAAACATGTATATATATATCATGTATCCCACATATATGGAACATAGGTACATATATACACATGTGTGCTATATAACATGTCATAATGTTATAAATACAGTTCATTTTCTATTGAGGTAGGGGTTTGATAAAGAGGAAAACTATTTTTTCCTTCCTTGATGTTTGTAAATTCATTGTAAATCAGTTTCATATTGTTTTTGAGTGGGGAGGAGTGGTAGTATACGTCACCAACAGTTCTTGTGAAAATCTGTGATGCTTACAGGATCTCTTCTCAGTGAACAAATGATAGTGCCAGCAACAATATTACTTTACCAGATGAAGTGATTAAAAATGCAGCAATATAGAAATGCTGAAAACTTTGGAAGAACCACATTTGAAAATGCCCTTACTTCTGACCCTCACTGCCTCTCTAAGTTACTCTATTTTAGCTATCTGCTAGGTGGTAGCTAACAAACCTGTAACTGTATCATATAAGGATACTTTTGGTTATGAACGCACAGGAGGCATAATTCTAGAGGAATGTCTATTGGCAGTGATTCATGATTTGATTAAGGAAAGATATTTGGGAACTAGAGTCACTTAAAACTCATGTTTATATAGTAGCCTATTTCTCTATTTGCAGAGCTGAGCATGTAAGAGATTATACTTGAATAAATTCAAGGATTATTACATAGATTTGTAAATTATACTATTTATGTTTGCTTTATTTTTTTCATATATGTGTGCAGTTTTTACTTATAGGTATTTACCTTTTCAATAGAACCATCCAGGATTTGTGGCTTAACCTTGAAAGCTGTGAATACTTCTTCTGCACATTTAACGTGGAATCCAACAGAGACCAATTTCACTCATTACAAGATTTATATATCAAACAGAACATTTGCAGAAGAATATCTTGTTTGGGGCGTGATGACTGAGCACACAGTTACAGATCTGACTCCTGGTGGAATATATAACATCACAGTACACAGAGTGAGAGGAAGTGTTGAAGGGTCTGGCACATTTATCAGAGTCATTGCAGGTATATTTACAAATTCCTTTTGATATTTAAAAACTTCACAGTTTGCATATTGTGCTGCTTAAGATAAAATTTCATTTTTTTGAAATTTGAAATTTTACAATGTATAGAATATTTCAGAGGGTAAAAATACTCATTGTATTCTAAGGATTTTGGGGATAATATATGTTAAGATATAAATTGGATAACAGAGTTTTGGCACATAGTCAGTACTCAATAAATACGCCTAATACTATATACAATATCTCATCGAATGAGAGGTCCAGCTAGTAGAATTAGGTGATTGATTTGGGGATCATCCATTCTCCTACAACTGTATTCTTTGTCTTTAATATTCTACTATGTACTATACATATGAAAAAGCACAGTCTTAGGGTGTGTGGAGAGGAGTAAAGATTATGAGTATGGAAATAATATACTATAAGTCAAATTAAGAGGTGAAGCAATGGAAGTATTTCAGTCTTATTGTGGTTGCACAGCAAGGGAATGATTACCTTTATTGAATGGATGGAAAAGTCTCTCCAGGGCTGCAAAAAGATAAGGAGTTTCCTAATCAAACTAGGGGGCTTGTGGGGTGTGTGGAAAGGAGGATTCTGAGAGAGGGAATAGTCTGTGCAAAATTATGGAGGTGTAAATGATATGGTGTGTTTGTGGAATTTTAAGCAATTCAGCATTGCAAGATTTTGTTTCTATGTGAGAAGAGAACAAAATCCTATTCTGAGTAATTAAAAGCATCATTTTTTATATCCAAATGAAGTTGTTAAACCTATTAATATTTAAATTTTCATAAGAGGACAAGATTGCAGTAATACTGATAACCAATGAGACTACATTTAAATGACCTTTAAGGCTATGTATATGACAGATGAGCCAAAGCAGACATGTGATGATAACTCAGTCTATAGACATTTGTTATGTGGATGTCACACTATGTTAGTTTCTTGTGGTTCTGTAACAAATTGCCACAAGCTTTGTGGCTTAAAATAACACAAATTGACTGTCAGAGTTCTATAGGTCGTAAGTTTCTAATCAGGCTAAAATCAAGATTGGGAGGCTCTAGGGAAGAGTCCTTTTCTTTGATCATTCAGGTTATTTGGAGAATTCTGTTCTTGTGGCTGTAGGACTGAGGTTATACACAGGTTAAACCTTGCTGGCTGTCAGCTGAGATCTGATCCCCCTCTAGTGAATATCTCATTCCTTGGCTTGTGACCTTCTTCCTCTATCTTCAAAGACAATAAAACAGAATTGGATTGCACTCGTGTTTCAACTCTCTTTCCATTTTTACCGTTACATCAGACTCTTCTGCCTTTCTCTTCTACTTTTAAGGGCCTTATGATTAGATTGGGCCCACTTAGATAATCTAGATTGCTCTCCTTGTTTTAAGGTTCACATTCTTAATTCCATCTGCAAAGTCCGTTTTGCCTGTAATGTAATATATTCACAAGTTCCAGGGTTTAGGTTGTGGGCATCCTTGAAGGGGGTGTTATTCTATGTATCTTATATACTATTCTCCTAAATGTGATATTTGTGTGATAATGAAAACAGGCAGATTTTGCAATTCATATACCAACCGCATTCCTGTATTTGACACTTGCTGGCAACCCACTCCAGTGTTCTTGCCTGGAGAATCCCAGAAACGGGGAGCCTGGTGGGCTGCTGTCTATGGGGTTGCACAGAGTCGGACACGACTGAAGCGACTTAGCAGCAGCAGCGGAGTAATATTGGGCAAGTTACTTAGAATTAAAGTTGATGATCTCTGAATTCCTTATGACTTTTAAATTTTTTATTACATTTTATATTATATATATAATAATATTTCTTAAAAAGTGCATGTGTTAAATGATGTACTGAAGGTCTTTTTCTTCAAGATTTTATGATAGGTAAAGTATATAATCAAACACATTAAAACTGGACCCACTGTAGAAGTTTTAGTTAGTCTATGACAAGGTTTCTTAATTGCTGTACTGTTGACATTTTGGGCTGGGTAATTCTCTTTTATGGGAATCTGTCCTGTACATTTTAGGATGTTTAGAAGCATCCCTGACCTCTACCCACTAGATACCAGTTCAGTTCAGCTGCTCAGTCGTGTCCAGCTCTTTGCAACCCCATGAATCACAGCATGCCAGGCCTCCCTGTCCATCACCAACTCCTGGAGTTCACTCAAACTCATTTCCATCGAGTCGGTGATGCCATCCAGCCATCTCATCTTCTGTCATCCCCTTCTCCTCCTGCCCCCGATCCCTCCCAGCATCAGAGTCTTTTCCAATGAGTCAACTCTTCACATGAGGCAGCCAAAGTATTGGAGTTTCAGCTTTAGCATCAGTCCTTCCAATGAACGCCAGAATGGACTGGTTGGATCTCTCTGCAGTCCAAGGGACTCTCAAGAGTCTTCTCCAACACCACAGTTCAAAAGCATCAATTCTTCGGCACTCAGCTTTCTTCACAGTCCAACTCTCACATCCATACACGACCACTGGAAAAACCATAGCCTTGACTAGATGGACCTTAGTTGGCAAAGTAATGTCTCTGCTTTTGAATATGCTATCTAGGTTGGTCATAACTTTCCTTCCAAGGAGTAAGCATCTTTTAATTTCATGGCTGGGGTCACCATCTGCAGTGATTTTGGAGCCCCCCGAAAAAAAGTCTGACACTGTTTCCACTGTTTCCCCATCTATTTCCCATGAAGTGATGGGACCAGATGCCATGATATTCGTTTTCTGAATGTTGAGCTTTAAGCCAACTTTTTCACTCTCCACTTTCACTTTCATTAAGAGGCTTTTTAGTTCCTCTTCACTTTCTGCCATAAGGGTGGTGACATCTGCATATCTGAGATTATTGATATTTCTCCCAGCAATCTTGATTCCAGCTTGTGTTTCTTCCAGCCCAGCGTTTCTCATGATATACTCTGCATATAAGTTAAATAAGCAGGGAGACAATATACAGCCTTGATGTACTCCTTTTCCTATTTGGAACCAGTCTGTTGTTCTATGTCCAGTTCTAACTGTTGCTTCCTGACCTGCATATAGGTTTCTCAAGAGGCAGGTCAGATGGTCTGGTATTCCCATCTCTTGAAGAATTTTCCGCAGTTTGTTGTGATCCACATGGTCAAAGGCTTTGGCATAGTCAATAAAGCGGAAATAGATATTTTTCTGGAACTCTCTTGCTTTTTCCATGATCCAGCAGATGTTGGCAATTTGGTCTCTGGTTCCTCTGCCTTTTATAAAACCAGCTTGAACATCTGGAAGTTCACGGTTCACATATTGCTGAAGGCTGGCTTGGAGAATTTTGAGCATTACTTTACTAGCATGTGAGACGAGTGCAATTGTGCAGTAGTTTGAACATTCTTTGGTATTACCTTTCTTTGGGATTGGAATGAAAACTGACCTTTTCCAGTCCTTCGGCCACTGCTGAGTTTTCCAGATTTGCTGGCATATTGAGTGCAGCACTTTCACGGCATCATCTTTCAGGATTTGAAATAGCTCGCCTCTTAATTGTGATAATTAAGGAATTAATTATTAATAATTAAGGAATTCATAATTAACTGTGACAACCAAATATTTTTCCTAGCAATCCCCAGAAGTCCAGAAATTGCCAGAAATTGGCAAAAGCACAGTAGGTCTGTGTGAAGCACTGAGCAAATGTTGAGCAAAGATATGATAAATAAAATGTTTTATTTATTCACAAGTCAAGGAGATAGGGTGGTTAGTGTGAGTGACAGGATTTGCTCACTTAGAATTTGGTCAGAGGAAAAACTGAGCAAGATAATGCCCAAATAGGAAAGTTTTGTGGAAGATACGGAATATCAGTAGCCATTTTAATGAAAGATGAAAGGACTTTGTGAAATAGGAACTTTATGTTGTGGTTGGATCATGTAGTTTAGGTGATGGTTTTGAGAGATTAGAGGTAGGTATTGGAGAGCAGTGGTTTGGGAGCTGAGCAGATAAGAGGAAATGGAAAAGGAAGGTACCTAGGTGTGCTGACAGACCTCTGGCACAAAAGTGGTGATAAAGATGCAGAGCTGGGCAGAGCACTGAGCAGATATGAGCAGAGAGCTGCAACTGAGAAGTGAAAAAGCAGCAAAGCGTGGTTTTACTGAGAGATGACGAGGTTTGTGAGGAAAAGCAGCAGAAAGAACAATAGCTATTAATCATAGCTTGCCTTTACTAAGCTCCTGCTTCGTTCAGACCACTCTTCTAGGCATTTTACATGTATTAACTTTATTCCCACATAATGTGTAGCAAAGAGGGTTATTATCATTAGATGAGGCCAGAGAGGAACAGACAGGTTAAGGATTTTGCTCAAATTCTTAATCTATGTGGCAAAGCTAGAATTTGAGCCTAGTTAGCCAGTAATAGGGGAGCTCCCAGGTGGCTTAGTGGTAAAGAATTGAGCTGCCAATGCAGGAGACTCAGGTTTGATCCCTGGGATGGGAAGATGCCCTGGAGAAGGAAATGGCAACTCACTCCAGTATTCTTGCCTGGGAAATCTCATGGACAAAGGAGCCTGGTGGGTTACAGGCCATGGGGTCACAAAGAGTAGGACATGGCTTAGTGACTAAGCACAGCATACATCCAGTTATAGGGCCTGTGACCAGTGAATGGATTTTTTTAGACACCTGTTGCACCTAATTTGATGCTGATTTAGTAGAGGATATATGTTATTTTATCAATGTTTTTAAAAAGATTTTTTGATACAGACCATTTTAAAATTCTTTATTGAATTTGTTACTATATTGCTTCTATTTTGTCTTTGTTTTTTGGCCACAAGGTATGGGGGATCTTAACTCCCCAACCAGAGATCAAACTTGCATTGAAAGGTGAAGTGTTAGTTACTGGACTGCCAGGCAAGTCTCAAGATGTTTGTTTCATTTACAGTTTATACCTAGCCCATTTTCACAGTATGAGGGAACTACAGCAACTTGATAAATATATGTTGCCTTGATGTAGGACGTATTTTGACAGTTGAGGCCACCTCAACTAATCATCTAAATTTGAAAGAAAAATTGTAGGTCATCCTATTTAATGCTTAAATCCTTTCTAAAATGCTAATACGTTTAGAATTTTTTCCTCTGCTATTTGTTGTTCATAAGCCACTTTGTGAGGGCTACAAGAGTGCAGTTCTCGTGGTGATTGAAACTCGAGCTCTGAAGATGTTGCTTCTGGGTCCAAGTCCTGGACCTACTATTTCCCTATTTCCCTGAGACCTCAGTGAAGTTACCTACATTCTTTGTTCCTCAACTCTCTCCTTTTTAACTGGCAGTAATCACAGTATCTCCTTATGATTTGTTACGGCTGTTCCATAACAATTAGAGAACACGTTTAGAACAGTGCAGAGTGTGCCGTGAACTGGATAGGATTTACTTCTTACTATTCTGCATGGCTGATATTTCCTTGGTCAGAACATATGTCATGCCTGTGTTGTGTTAGTCACTCAGTCATGTCTGACTCTTTGCGACCCCACAGACTGTAGCCCACCAGGCTTCTCTGTCCATGGAATTCTCCAGGTGAGAATACTGGAGTGGATTGCCATTCCCTTCTCCAGAGGAACTTCCCAAGCCAGGGACTGAACCCTGGTCTCCTGCCTCACAGGCAGATTCTTTACCATTTGAGCTATATTATGCCCAACCTATGATAAATCATTAAAAGACTTAAATGTGATGTTGAAAGTTTATCATATACAGTGTTGGTACATGGGAAGTATAAATAAAAGTTAATAATAATGGTGTGTTTTTAAGTCTCCACTTTTTCTTTTAAAATATCTGTCCGCTGTAGGCTTTGTTTCCTTAGTGCTGTTCTGATAGGCTCGTGTGATTCTTTACGGGTATCTCAAGGTGTGTACCCTCGTGCTCTCATTTCGTACGCACTCTTTTAAGAACCAGAATCTACTGAGGAGCTGCCTAAGAAGCTGGCTTTTCTATTGGGAACCTCTTCTTACTCTCCGTCTCAGAGGTTAATCCACCATAGTTTGTATCAGAACTTAGTATGTGTGGTCCTTTTAACTCTTTTGAACTCTTTTCCTATATAGACATCATAGGGTCATACTTGTGTTTTTTCTCAGCTTCTCAAAATGCAGTGGAGTAAATTTACTGAAATACCAAGGGGAAGAGTTGAGAAATTCTTTAGAACTGCACTGTCCAGTATGCAGTGATTAGCAACACATAACGATTGAGCCTTGAAATGAGACTAGTCCAAATTCAGATGGGCTCTAAGTGTGAGAGACACATGGGATTTCAAAGACTTAGTATGAAAAAAAGTGACTATCTCATTAATAATTTCCTATTGTTATATGTGAAATAATATTTTTTGAAATTTTGTGTTAGATAAAATATATTTTAAAAATTCACTTTACGTTTTTCTTTTTACTTGTTTATTGTGGTTTATCTTATATTTTTATCAGATAGCGCTGCTTTAGAGAAGCACAAGTCACATATCTAAACTTATTTAAGGCTGAGTTAACCTGCAATAAAGGAAGCTGTTTCATGTAAAAAAGGAATTATTTGACAAAATGGTTTGATCACTGACATCTATTAAATTCTAGGGATTTAGGGTACTAAGGACTAATTTTTGGAAAATTCTGGTCTAAAAAATTAACTAGGTCTACAATTACTCTTGCTAGCCCTAATTAAGTTGAACACAATGTGAGATATACATATATATATGTAAAACTCAAAGATATATATATGGTATATATATATAAGATATATATAAATTAAATTGAACACAATGTGAGAGATATATATAACTCAAAGATATATATATATATATAAGATACATATATATAACTCAAAGCTCCACACAATTTGATTTTATTGGTTAGTAACAATTAAATTGAGAATGATATTTTTGCTTCATATTTTTCTACCTTTTCAGAGGTTAAATTCCATGGAATACAAGTGATGTACTTATATCTGTTTCGTTAATTATCTTTCTGTTCTTATCCAGAAAGCTCTCACAATGACTTAGGTATCACCTCGTGTCTACTCCCTTTTCCTGAGGCAGGCCTCCCTCCTCTCAGTTCAGAACCACAGTGTCCTACTAATTGGCCTCATATTGCCACTTTTGCCTCTCACCAGTTTATCTCCCATCTTCCAGGGTAATCTTTTAAAATTAAAAATAAGTCAGATTGACTTTCTGCTTAAACATTTTCAATGTTTTCCATTCCATTTAGGGGGAAAAAAAATCTAAAATTTTATTGCGGCATGCATGACCATCAGGCTGTTCTTTTCTAAATAATCCCACAACTCAGGCTGGTTTTCCTGTCATTTTATTTTCTACCCATTTGCAGGGCTTCTATTCACTTTGCTTTGAGAGGCCTTTACCAAACTGTCCTGAAGCTTTCAGGCCTTCCCTTTTTTATCAGATTGGAAGATATCCAGACAAATATATTCTTCCTCCTCTTAGTGAGACAGACGTCATCCTTGGCCAAGAGTTCTTCAGTGTAATCATAGACCTTCCAGGAAACGACATCCTCTCTCCGTCACCACCGTCTTAGTAAACAGCCCTTTACTTCTATATGCATTTTTCTTTCGAAGTCTCATCCCAGCTCTAGTTTCTTAAGTCTCCTTGAATGTTAGATACATTTTTAGGACCCTTGAAGAAATAGTATTAGCCCTCACAATCAGTAAGTGTAAGCAGTGGTTGGACTTGTGTCACGTTAAACTTTTGTGTGTTTTAATGTGGACTGGTGAGGAGAATAAAGGCCTTTTCTCTCAAGCATGAGAACACAGGGGACACAGGTCTGTGTGCAGAATCATCCAGGAAAAATGCCGGCAGCTGTGCCCAACGAAGAAATTATACCCATCACAAGCTGGGTATTTCTCTGATCACCTTAGAAAGCACATCTTTCACCTTAGATGTGCCGTATTTCTAAAGAATTATTATGAAACTGTGGTGCTCACTGCATAGGCAGCTTGGAGGTGATGCCTAGAGAATGTTTGTGTCTTTGAGGATGTCATGTGAAAATTAATTGATCAATATTATCTTCAGTCACTGGGCTTCCCATGTGGCATTAGTGATAAAGAACCCGCTTGCCAATTCAGGTAGAAGAGACACAGTTTCGATCCCTGGGTCGAGAAGATCCCCTGCGGGAGGGCACAGCAATCTGCTCCAGTATTCTTGCCTGGGGAATCCCACGGACAGAGGAGCCTGGGGGGCTATGGTCCATAAGGTCACACAGAGTTGGACATGACTGAAGCGACTTAGCACGCACTAGCGAGATGGTTATATTATAACCATTAAAGGAATTTTTCAGAGGAGATAAAAACCATTCTAAGAAAAATCCCCCCCAAATATACTAGGAGATTGCCTGTTAAGATATGTATTTTATGCAATGTACCTTATCAGTTATGTTAGGAAATGTACCATTCATTTTTTAAATATATAGATTTTCAAATCACTTCTGGTGGAAAACAGAGTGTTAAAATGATAAACGGAGTTCAAGGACTAATTTCAGACTCCTTTCTTTTGGAAATGGTTGTTAGAGTGGATCTGTATCAGGATTTTTTCACATGCTTGGCTTCATAATCTCCCTCCCCTTATATTGTTTAGCTGGAATCTGCACTAAAGATAAGAGTGCAAACCTGACTCACTGGCAACCAATCCAAAGAACTTTATGTGGAAAACTCCCTGCAAGTAGGTACAGGCAGCATAAACAAAACGTTGGAAATAGTGAAAGAAAAGGTAGAAAAAAATATAGTTGCAATGGCCAGGACAATTACTAGTTATTGTTTAAAAATTATCTTGTTTTCATTTCCAATACGAAAACTTTTCTTTTAAAGAAACACCTAACTAAATATTCATCAGAAATGCTCATCTTTTAAAATGTTTGGCATATTTTGTTATTTTTTTTCAAATTATTTTCTGTTTGATAAATATCCAGGTAATTGCATAAGAATTTTGTACCTACTTGTTTTTAAAATGATTTGATTTTTTAGTTAGAACATAAGCTTTAAAAAACAATCTGGTCAACCAACAGATTTTAGTAGATAAGGAATATCCAGAAACAGATACATAAATTGATATATTATATCTGATAATTAAACTTAAAACTAGATATTTTAAAAGATACATGTGCCTAACACCTACAAAGAGTTAGTGATAATGTAAAGGCTCTGACACTTTCTAACAATGTGGTTGTTTTGAAACTTGGCCCTTAAACCTTTGATTTTCTTTTTTCATTTGAAAGTTTAGGAGAATAACTCTATTCTAAACCTCTATTTTTCAATACCAGAACCGGAAAAACCCAAGAAACTTAAAGCTTTCAATATTTCTGCACATTCCTTTTCTCTGCACTGGAGCCTACCCTCTGGCCACGTGGACAGGTTTCATGTGGATCTTGTTCCTGACGGTGGCTTTGTTACTATCAGAGATCTTGAAGGTGGAGAATATCAGGTATTGTTTTCATTATCATACTTGGCCAAGCCAACTTATATTTTATATTTAGTCCAAATAGGAGAGTTCTTTATGAAACTCATCCACCATGAAAATTTCCTTCTTTGAACCTCTTTAAAAGCATAAGATGAAGACAAAAACACTGATGCCGAATTGATGAGTGTAAGTTTCAGTACTGGTGGACTGTTACCTTAGCAATGTCTGTTTTTTTTTTTTTTTAAGTCTACCCTGAACCTACAGCCAACCATCCAAGGGTTCATGAATAGTTTAACAAAGAAAGGGCAGAGCTATTGAGTAATCCAGGCTCATTAATTGTGCACTTGCCAGGAGGATCAGTCTTTAAATCATTAATGCAGGCAACATTTCTCTCTAGAGCCATCAATGTGATTCTACTGCCTGAAAAATGTGATAATGATGGATTTTCTTATCATTTTTCTTTTACTTTTTATTGGAACTTCAGAGACACAGGTATTTTACACACACTGTTAAATACCAGGGCTAATCAATGGACTATAGATTTCTTAGGACTCTTAAAGAGTTGTGACAATGAACTGGGATTGATAGAAATACTGATTGAGTCTTTGATAATGTATGTTTTGTAAGTTTTTATTGCATGTTATTTGGTAAATATTTCTGCTATAACAAATGTATTTTTTACAATAATAGGAAACACATTGTGATAAATAACACAGAGTTATGCAGTAAAGTGCTAACTTTACTTTTTTGATTGTGATAGATTTATGGTTTTAGCTTTCCTACATTTCAGAATTTTTAATGCAGTCATCTATTTTTGGTGTTTTAGGCTGATGTTTCTAATGCTGTTCCTGGTACTCGGTACGAGGTAACCATCTCTTCCATTTCTGCTACAACATATAGCTCACCTGTTAGCAGAACAGTGGCAACAAATGTGACAAGTAAGTATATGTTTTCCATTTTCTTTCTTTCCTTTTTCTTTTCTTACAAAGTATTTGGACCCTTTATAAATCTATTGGATGGGACTATTTACATTGGCAATATGTGCATTGAATGCATGAAAACAGTTGAGTAATTAAAGCAAAATGGAAACTTAAGAAAGTGATCTGTGTAGAACCTGCATGCTACTGGTTCTTTCTCTTCCTTTACTTTCAAAGAGCAAGGATAATTTTTCCATACTTGTTTGTGAAATGGATCGGAGACACTGTTAATGGTGATATTTA
>NW_011495084.1:1573741-1616058 GCF_000754665.1 Bison bison bison
TTTAAATAATACAAAGCCATGAAAATAAACTCACTATACTTGCTCCAAAAGAATCACTCAGTTTGTAAGGCTGGTTCTTGTTTCTTTAGTGTTTGTGTATAAGCCTTGCATTAAGTGAGTGTTTATAAAAAATGATTTGGCATTAAAACTGTATTTGGCATGTAGTATTTAGTAGCATTCCATTTTTCACATTCTTATAAAAGAATGTTTTTGGTATTCCCCATAGCATTTAATCATTTTTTCTCTTGGTAGCAAAACTCTAGGGAAGATAAACTTACACTTACGAGACACTTAGTCTTTGGGAACTTTAAAAGTCTACAGTTTGTAAATATTTTTCTTACATTTGTTTGTGAAAATACAATAATTGATTGACCCTTATAACAACATGCATTTTTGGAAAAATAGAACCAGGGCCTCCAGTCTTCCTGGCAGGGGAAAGAGTCGGATCTGCTGGGATTCTTCTGTCTTGGAATACACCACCTAATCCAAATGGGAGAATTATATCTTACATTGTAAAATATAAGGAAGTTTGTCCATGGATGCAGGCAACGTATACACAAGTTAGAACAAAACCAGACAGTCTGGAAGTTCTTCTTACTAATCTTAATCCTGGAACAACATATGAAATCAAGGTAATTATTTTGTAAATAGTATTAAAATATTTCATTCATTTTAAAAGTAAAGGAGTTTTGTTCCAACAGGTCAAGCTTTTGCCAGCAAGAGACTTGAAGAATGATCATCTGAATCATGTCCTCAGTGCCCATCTGGGCTTTTAAAATTTGAACAAATGTCATAAGCTTTTCGTGTGTGTGTGTGTTTATATAATGTATCTATTTTAGAAAGCATTAGTTTGGTGACTTTAAAAAAATTAAGTTTAATAAATTTTACAAGCACACATATTCTACTTTTTAATCAAATTTGAAGTTAGCTTTGTTATTTTTCTCTTAACCCACTTATATTTCCATGTAATTGTAATTTTGGATAATGGTTTGAAGGTTTCTGAAGAACCAGTTTCTCAAAGAACAAGGAATTCAAATTGGTTCCATTCAACAAATACTTCCTGGATGCGTATGACCTCTTTTATGTTTACAAGAAATTTATGCCTTTACAGCAATAATATACAAAATCTAAGAACACTTTATTAAAATATTAAAGAAGAGCATGCCAAAAGCAGTCTTATGTTAGTTAGGCCATGTGAAAATGTTTAGAGTTAAGAGACGTGGTGACGCTGCTGCTGCTGTTGCTAAGTTACTTCAGTCGTGTCCGACTCTCTGTGACCCCACAGACAGCAGCCCACCAGGCCCTGCCGTCCCTGGGATTCTCCAGGCAAGAACACTGGAGTGGGTTGCCATTTCCTTCTCCAATGCATGAAAGTGAAAAGTGAAAGGGAAGTCGCTCAGTCGTATCCAACTCTTAGCGACCCCATGGACTGCAGCCTACCAGGCTCCTCCATCCATGGGATTTGCCAGGCAAGAGTACTGGAGTGGGGTGCCATTGCCTTCTCCGGTGGTGATGCTAGTGGTCAAAAAATCCGCCCGCCTATGTAGGAGACACAAGGTGGACTGCAGTCCATGGGATCGCCAAGAGTTGGATATGACAGAGCAATGCACACACACACACAATATTTCCAGGGGATAGTAAAGAATACAGGCATTTTCTCATTCCTCCCTATTTTCAGTATAATGTCAATATGTTCTTTAGTCTTGACTCAAGAGAAAAAGCTGTGTAAATATGTGATCATACATAACTGAGATGACCATCTGAATGGAAGAAGTGATAAGAAAGAGACACTTGCCTGTTTTTAAAATCTAATTTTAAGTATGCCCATTTGCAGAATCAAATATAACAGGAGAGTAGGCATACCAAGAGTAGGCACCCCCCAAATGATAAAGGAAAAATATAGGCTTTTACTTATACAGTGGTGAAAATCAAAGATTTGATGGTTATTTCTCTGCAGAAACATAACTTAAAGAGTAGGCAACCTTTTTCTGACACCTGAAAATTATTTGGCACAGATATTTTCTATCATAAGCTCACATATTAATTCAAATTAATTTATATGTTAAGATATACTATTCAAAATAATAAAGATTATCTTTTAATGTGATATAAGAAGCTTTTACTGATAGAAAGGTAATTTAGCCAACCTCATTCTGCTTAGATATATTTTTACAGAATTTAAATTTTTATTCCTTTGAATTCTCTTATTTCAGGACTATAGGGAAGCCCCTATTCTCTTTTTTTACCCCACACTTTATTAACCACTGTTGTAACTTTTCTTCTGTTCAAATATATGTTAGCCATTGCAGAATTTCAAAGGGCATTTGACATGGTGCATTTGATATCTTCAGATGTCAATATCAAATCTACATGATATGGGGACAATCCTGTTTAGTATTTAACACGTGTTATTTCATTTAGTATTCAGAATAATCGTATGACATAGATATATTGTTTCCATTTTAAAGCAAAGGAAAATAAGATAACCTTTTTATCTGAGAATTGGTAGAGCTGCAATTAAACCAAGGCTGTCTGATTCCAGTTATGGCATTTGTAAAAGCTCAAGAGTTCTCATTTATGACACTTTCTCTGTCTGTTCTAGTGTATTTGACTAGATATTTCAAGCCAAAATAGTTTCTATCTTTTAAATTCTAGAATATTTAGTCTAAATGATTACCTATTTATTTTTAAAATTTGCCTAATTAGATTGTAAACTCTAAAGTCAGACACTGTGTTTATGGTCCCATGTTCATTACAGAAATAATTGTGGTGTCTTAGAGTGAATATAGTAGAAAGAAACTGAGCTTTAGAAATAAACACAACTTCAACTGAATTCTGATTCTGCCACTTATTCCTGTGATATGGGGCAAGTTACTTGACCTCTCTCAACCAGTTTTCTCATATGTAAAATATTGACAATAATTCCTTGTATTTTGATTATGTGGATAAAATAAGATGTATAAAATCCCTAGTCAATTTCTGAGTGTACAGAAGTTGCTTAATAAATAGTAACTGAAATTCTTACTGCTACTAATAGACATTAAACTTGATTATTAATTTCTCTATCAGGAATCTGAGAAATCTGTTGATTCAGGCTATGTTGCAAATATTCACTTTAGGGAAATGGAAATACTGAATAGCTCTATATTTGCTTCTGCTTCGAGAGTATTGTTAGGAATTAGAGGGGAAAGTATCTTTATTATGTATCTAATGGACAAATCAAAGTTTTATTATTTCAGACTCTGTTTAATTAGAGTATAAAGCTTGAATGTAATTTTTGTGGTCTGTTGTAGGTTGCTGCAGAAAACAGTGCTGGCATTGGAGTGTTTAGTGACCCATTTCTCTTCCAAACTGCAGAAAGTGGTAATTTTCTTAAATCATTTATTCTGAATTAACTTAGTTAAGAGTTTTCATCATTTAAAATAAATAGGGATATAAACAAAATCTGGCATTAAAATGCATAAAATTTTCAACAGCATGGTAATTAAATTACTTGTAGAGTCTTCTTGGATAGGGAATTTATTCATTAAAATATAAATTATTCTTTCTGATGGTAAAAACACTGTTATCTAGAAAACTTAAAAATACCCCAAAATACACACACAAAAAAAAGAAGAAAGTTATCCATGGCCCTGTTATATAAAAACATACATTTCTGGCTGATCTTTTTTCTCCTATGAATATATGTCTTTGTGACTATATGTTAGTGAAAATAGGCTTGTGCCATTTGTACAAATTTGCATCCTGCATTTTAAAATCAAATCATAAGTATTTTTATGACATTAGAGTTTTGGAAACATGGACTGTAATGGTTATCATATTATTCCATACCTTGCAGTCATTACCAAACCAACTTAAGCTATCTCCATTTTCCCAGTGACTGAGAAGAAAAATTTGACGTCATCCTTGATTGTAATCAGTCAATAGTACTGTATAATCTATCAAGAAATCCTGCCAGCATTATATCAAAATAGATCCTGAATCTCACCCCTGTTGTTACTCACCCTGTGTAATCTATCATCATTTCTTGCCTGATCATTTGAAAGCCTCTTCTTTGGTTTTCCTGTTTCTAGTTTACCTGTCTATAGTGTACTCTTCGCACAAGAGTCACATCATCTTTTGAAGCAGAAGCTAGACCATCGTTACTTCTCTCTTCCTAACATGGCTCCTGTCTCATTCAGAGCAAGAACCTAAGTCCTTCCCATGACCTACAGTGCTCTGGGTGCCCTTAACCCTCGCTGAATCATCTCTTTCTATTCTGCATCTCCCTCCATCCACTCCAGTCACACTGATCTTCCACCTTAGGGTCTTTTCTCTTGCTGTTCCTCCTGCCTGGAGTACTCCTTCATTAAATTATCCACAGGGGCTTCCTCAATGGCTCAGCAGATAAAGAATCTGCCTGCGGTTCAGGAGACACAGGTTTAATCCCTGGGTCAGGAAGATTCCCTGGAGGAGGAAGATGGCAACCCACTTTGCAAAGAGTCAGACGTGACTAAGCAGATATCCATAGAACTCTCTCCCCAGTTGATGTAAATCTCAATTTACCTTTCCTGACTACACCTTCTAAAATAACCCCTATTTCCTTCTATCCATCTTTATTGCCAACAAATTAATTTTTCTCCACTTGAATAGCTTGACATATAACTCATTTACTTGCTTTTTATTGTATATATTAGCCTAGTAGAATATAACATTTGTGGTAAAAATAAGCTGTTATGGAATGGAGGTAATTTATTTAGTTAGTAATTTGGCTGTTTATTCATAACAGCAAACAGAACCGATACATAGAAAAACAGTAAATAATGGCATCTCCAAGCAATAGCAAATATTTTTAGTGAAGTTTATATTCTAGTGGGATAAGATAAACAGATGGGTTACTAAGTAATAGATCGAAGTGTTACTTGCTCAGTAGTGTACTACTCTGCAACTCCATGGACTGTAGCCACCAGGCTCCTCTGTCCATGAAATTCTCCAGGCAAGAATATTGGAGTGGATTGCCATTCCCTTCTCCAGAGGATCTTCCCAACCCAGGGATAGAACCCAGGTCTCCTGCATTGCAGGCAGATTCTTTAAACCATCTGAGCCACCAGGGAAGCCCAAGTAATAGACTAGAGAAGTGCTATAAAAAAGTTTCTATAATTTTATATAACTATAAATATTTTATATATTTAAACATAAAAATCTTCCAGCAGTTCATTGCCAGAGGGATAAACTGAAATGGACCCTGTGTATCTCGAGGGGATTATGCAGTTGTCAGTGTTAAAAGACGCATGTGACGAGCTTTATGGCCAGTTCTTATTTGAGACCCCATTGAGAGAAGCAGGTGAATACATGCTCTATGCCATAGGAAGAATGAAGAGAAAATTCTAGAGTTTATTTAAAATTAGAAAGTAATGATTCTTGAAATCTTTTACTGATATTGAACCTACTTATATTCAGATTATTAGCACAACTAAAAATTGAGAAAATTATTATTTTTAAGATTAAATATTCATTAGGAAATGAAAGGCAATTTATGACTTACACTTTTAGGGAAAATAATTGGAATAATTTTTGGATGACTTAACAAATAGTTTGGTCTTTTTTAAAAACACTCATCTTGGTAAAGCCTGGTACATTATGAGGTCAGATTATTATTTCAACTTGACAGTATTTTGAACTTTATATATTTTATATTCTGCTATCTGACATAATTTCTAGAGTCATTCTCTCTCTTGGCAAATTATGATTAGGACAAACTAAAACTCTAGGTTGGCATGGAAATAATCCTGGAACAGGAGTTTCATTCTGTTTCTGACTTGCTGTGTTTTCTTGGAGAAATTACATAATCACTTACCTTATCATTTAAAAAAATGTTGAGATTAAAATGTAAATCTAAGTTTAGTTAGATAGTTTTGTCCAATTTTTTTCCCCAAAGACTCCTTTTTATTATTTATGTTATGCAGAACTCGAATTTAATGAAAATTTCTGTGGAATAAATAAATTGCCTTTATAATGATTAAGCCAGAAATAACTTCTCTCTCCATGAATAAAAATACTCCTGAAGTATTCAAACAGAGTTAGCCCATTATACCATTGTAAGCTGATATTACATCCACAAGTGCAAAATCTCAGCTTTTTTAACTTCCCATGCAGCATTATTTCAGACAAATGTAGAATTTATTTTAGCTTTAAAATATTAGAAATATCCCTTGTAGCTTCCTTTTTAACTTGATGGATCCTTAGTAATATAGGAAAATTCTTTATAGAAGTCTCTGTATTTTATTTAGAAAGATTTTTTTCTGGTTCAAGAAAATGTATGTTTTGTATAGTGAACATTTTGAAAAGTTTTAGTTTCACATTCTTGTATATTTACTTGTTTAGCTATGACCTCAAAGTGTGTGAAAGGCTTACCTGAAATATGTGACTTTATAAATAGAATTTTTTGATACTTTAGTATCATATCTTTATTTGGAGCAAGATAGATAAATTCCCTCTATAAAAATCAAAAGATGATGGGATTTTGGTACCTAAAAGTCCAGAGGTAGAAACTAGAGTATTTAAAGTACAGGAAGACCTGTCAGCTATGAAAAAGAGCCAGAATTAGTCTTCAGACACCATCAAGTCAAAAAAAGAAAACATAGATTTTACTGGGGCAAAAATAATGTAAAGTTAATAAGAAAACCTCTTTTTCACTAAATGTTGTTTAACAGATTTAATTAATTTTTATCTATTATATTGAGTTTGCTTTAAAAGATATTTTGAAATCATACTTTGGAATTTATAAAGTTTGGTTACCTTATAAATTCGAATTTCTCTGCACTTGAGCAGATTCTCATGATTGCTAAGGTTGATGTGGAAATGTGCCAGCTTGTATGCAGTCTGTTATTAATAAAAACTTCAGGCATTTTTACAAAATTTATATACATTAGACAAAGAAATTTAAAACAATGATTAATATTAATGGAAAAAGCTGTGGTTCTTATAATTCTGTAGCATCAGATATTTGACAGACTTTTTGTTTTATTATATTTTATCTGCCCAAAATGAATTTTAGTGCTAAATCTTTAGTATTAGAGACTTATCATATTGTCATTGTCCTTCTTAAGCTTTAATTCCATTGATAAATTCCCTTGAAGAAAAAAATTTCTATCCATTATGTTATCCATTATTAATGATTAGTCATCATCCCAAATAGTTATTTTTTTGTTGTTGTTAAAATGCAGCTATTGTTAAGTTTCTTATTTACTACTCTTTAATTCATATCATTCCATACACCTCTTCTTCCCAGGGCCTAAGTTTCTTATATAATTTATATGGCTTTCATTTTCAGATCACATCTTCATATTCCTCTCTACAGTGTACACCTAAACTCTAGTTATTCCATTTCTTAATACTAGGCATGTTTTATCTCAAACGTCTTGTAATTTTTTTTTCTTTCAACAGTGACTTGTCATGGTTGTTTTATATTCTAAAGGACATTGATTATTTACTTTGTCAGTTTTCCACAGCTAACCTTTAGTTAACAGTCATCCCAATTAAAATAGGCCACAGCTTATTATGCAGATTACTAATATTTAATAACAAGGTATCATGAGTTCTGATGAAAGTTGATTTTGAGGGTGTATAAAGGTTAAAATATAATAATCACAACCAACTGGTGCTATCCACTTTATATTAGACACTGGTTATTTACTTACACTCCAGAAATGTGATTTTTGTGCAAATGGTTGGATAATTCTTTGAATTTGCCACTTCTTCATTATCTAAGAATTTGCTACTTCTTCATTATCTAAGGAATTTACATAATTCCAAAGTATATCAGATGGTAAGATAGTCATTATTCAAATTTGTATAACCACAAACAACTATTGATTGAATATTTTTCAGACTTATTTGAAATAGTTTATTGATGGATTTATTGACCTATTAATCCTGAAAGAAGCTTATTTGCCTCTTAAACACAAGTCTGTGGGCCCAATTTCTGATTTGTTATTTTAGGCAAAATCAATTCAGAAAGTATACCCGAATATATATTTTAAGAAGTACTACCCAAATAGATTTTATCCAATGTGTTACATATTTAATTTTATATAACATGGGAATTGTAACATCCCCGAATTATATAAATGTCATTCTAAGTTTTATAACAATATTTTTCTTTTCCTTCAAAAATCCCTTACACGTCCCCAGCTCCAGGAAAAGTGGTGAATCTCACCGTCGAGGCCTTTAACTATTCAGCAGTAAACCTGATTTGGTATTTACCTCTGCAACCAAATGGCAAAATTACTAGCTTCAAGATCAGTGTTAAACATGCCAGAAGTGGGATAGTTGTGAAGGATGTTTCAATCAGAGTAGAGGACATTTTGACTGGGAAGCTGCCAGAATGTAATGTAAGTCTCATGGAACGTTTTCTGTGTCTCAGAATTTTAGGTAAATTACATCTTGAAACGCCCTGCATCTGGATACTATGTATTTTTACCAAAGTGATTTATTAGCTATTTGATTACTTATAGTATCATATTATATACACTTGACTATAGTCAAGGTAAAGTAAGAGAAGAGTTTCAGAATTCAACAGTGAGATATAAAAAATCCCTTAGGGAGCTCTGGAAAGACTTGATAGGTATAGCATTTGTGATAGGCCTTGGAATAAGTAGGTGATTGTGTGAGGGTGGAGGATACTTTGTAAGCCTTAAAGTAGGAAAGCATAGCGTATCACTGGGAAAAAGATAATACTTCCATGTGACAGGATAGGAAGGGAACAAAATAGTAAAGTTTACACTTGTGGAATTAGATTGTTTTTGTTGTATCTTATCTTTAGTGAAGAATTTGTTACTATTCTAAGCACTGATGTGAAATCCTTGGAAGTACTGTAATTATGCTTTTTAAAAATTAATTTTGGTGATCACTGTGATACTATTGATGAAAAGACAAGCAAAATTACTTTTTTTAAAAAATGCTTTAAGTTAATGGAAGCCACAAATATTTTTAATTTAGATATATTTCTAATATACATAAACACACACCCATATGTTCTTTGGTGTTATCTTTTGAATGTTTATGCGGAAAAATGATCATAATATTAAGACAGTGATGTATATTAGAAATTTCACCAAAGGGAAAAAAAATTTATCTTTTTGGCTCTTAAATTTTTAATGTGGATTTAAAAAATTTTTAATAATCATTTTGCTGTAGTTATACCTTTATTCAAAGTCACATGAAATCCTATTCATAAGAAAGATTAAGGTATAAATAAACATTCTATTCTGAAACTGTGGACAATGGTATTAACCATGTAACTATAGATAATAAATGGGTATAATTAAAATCTAGCAGATTTATCTGTAGCTGTAACAAGTAGTACACGCACAAAATAATATTTGTAATATAAAGAAAAAAATGAATCACACTTATCTTTACCAAGTGTTACATTATTTTCCCATTTATGCTTGTTTTATTCATTAGGAGAATAATGAATCTTTTTTATGGAGTACAACCAGCCCTTCGCCAACCCTGGGGAGAGTCACGCCTCCACCACGTACGACGTATTTATCTAGCATGTTGTCACAGAGTAAGATTAGCTCTGTGTGGAAAGAGCCTATCAGTTTTGTAGTGACACATTTGAGACCTTACACGACGTATCTTTTTGAAGTTTCTGCGGTTACAACTGAAGCAGGTTATATTGATAGTACGATTGTCAGAACACCGGAATCAGGTATGGGGTTTTTTTTGGTAGGAAAAAAAGTTAAATTATTCATAGAATAATCTTTTTTTTTTTTTATTCATGTAGATCTTTTTGTTAAAGATCTTCCTTCTCTTTCAGTAACTTTTTTCTCCCTAATAATGGATAATAGTCATGCCATTTGGAGCATCTTCAATTTCAATACTCTTCTAAGATACTGACATAAGCATCTAAAAGGAGAAAGGAGATTTGAAAGAAAAGATTCTTGAGCTAATAACCATGCTCCTAAGATCAGCTCTTATCATTCTGTGATCTCAGGAATTTTTAATAATAGTCTCTGTTTGTCTACATTTTACATTATCATCTGATGATGACTTATCTCACTGATATTGCTGTTACCAGATATGGAGATCACACCTGCAGTAGCAGAAATATCATATGATTAAAATTCAGTATTAGATAAAAACAGCAGTTAGAAAATGCCTACCTACCTGTATCTTCTCTGTACTGCAGTTTCTTTTTGTGATGAATGGAGACATCTTCATTGTGGATATGGTGTTAGCACTAAATGAGCATTATTAGATATTACTACTACTAAATTCTAAGTACATATTTCTAGGTATAGTATTTGTATATTTAATTATATTATGTAGGCCGTGCTGTGCTTAGCGGCCCAGTTGTGTCCGACTCTCTGCAACCCCATGGACTGTAGCCTGCCAGGCTCCTCTGCCCGTGGGGATTCTCCAGGCAAGAATACTGGAGTGGGTTGCCATGCCCTCCTCCAGGGAATCTTCCCAACTCAGGGATCCAACCCAGGTCTCCCACATTGTGGGTGGATTCTTTACCATCTGAGCCACCAAAGAAGCTGAAGAATACTGGAGAGGGTAGCCTGTCCTTTCTGGAGGGGATCTTCCTGACCCAAGAGTGAAACTGGGGTCTCCTGCATTGCAGGCGGATTCTTACCACCTGAGATACTGTTATGTCACTGTATTACACACTACAAGACAAAATATATAGTAGCAGACATTCAGTTATGATTGATAATTTTTAGGTTACTGGGCATTATTCCTGGTAGGGTAATTTCACTAAAGCATAGTATTTTTTTCTGATGACGTAGGTGTTAGGTCTTGTCATTTCATTACATGTAAGTGTGAAGGTTTTTTTACCTTAATTTAAATAAAAATCTCTGAAGAAGACCATTTCCTCTTCCATACTCCTTACTTCTTATTAAGAAAAAAAGAAATAATTTCATGAGAGTCACACAAAGTGAAATTTGGTTGACAAGAAGTTTGTTTTTAAAAATATTTAGAATGTTTTATTTCAATTAAAGATGTTTTAAAATATTAGATACATGTATGAAAAATAGACCTCAATGGACGTGAATTGGAGCAAACTCCGGAAGATAGTGAAGGACAGGGAAGCCTGGTGTGCTGCAGTCCATGGGGTCGCAAAGAGTCCGATATGACTGAGTGACTGAACAACAACAAATGAAAAACAGACTTTTAAACAGCATTATTATTTTTATGTCACCAATATTACATTGGAATGCAGGTTATAAATTTCCTTTCAGAACCAAATACAGATATTGATAGAAAAAGTAAAATCACTGCTGATAGATTCCGAGGGTTGAGTTACTACTTTGGCCCTTCCACCTGTGTACAGCAGAGGGAAAGGGTTTATCAACCAGATGCTCAGGGCTTGTTGATGCAATACTTATTAATATATATGCTTCAGGACAACATAACTGTACAAAGAATTGCATGGCAATGAAACACCCTGTGCACTTATGTACAACATTAAATAAAAATAGTAATGGCTACAAATAAGGAGTTTAATGATCCACCATTTATTCACATTCTTCAATTATAGCCTATTTTTTAAGTTGAAAAAATGCTTTGCTGTGTGATATTTTTTCTCTGACTTTGTATTTTCTGTATTTAATAAGATGCTTTTAATTCATTGTTTCCCTATAATTTTAGTGCCTGAAGGACCACCACAAAACTGTTTAACAGGCAACATTACAGGGAGGTCCTTTGTAATATCATGGGACCCACCAACTGAAGTAACAGGAAAATTTAGTTACAGAGTTGAATTATATGGGCCATCAGGTAAGTCTTAATCAATTTTATGTTTATCTTTTGGAGTAAGAATTGTATAAAAGATTTTACTATTTTCAAACTTTTTAAAACGTACTGAACTGTTTTTAAAAGACCCTTAGCAATGTTGAAACTCTTAAAACTTTTGTTTATAGCCATAAATAAGGATGGTAAAGCCTTGTCCATGTTCCATATTTCATGACAAAGGGCTGAAACAATGAGAGAGAATCCTTCAAGAAGAGAAACATTAGAGGAGATACATTTTTTCAATATTTGATCAGGAGGACCTTGACTTGCTCTGATTGCAAATGTATTTATGAAGAAAAATGGGCTTCAGTTATATTAAATCAGATTTCTGCTTAGAACAAAGAAACCATTTCAAATAATTGGAGGTCTCTAAAAATAATATGAGCAACTTTATAGTATAGTGAGGTCACATCTTTATGAAGAAGCAAGAGCAGGACATCTACTTGTCAGATATTTTGAGGGCTTCAAAAACTATACTAGTGGAAGTTAAGTAAGCTCTATAATTCTTAATCCAAGATTTTATGGTTCTATGAAAGAAATTTATTTCAAATAGTAATGAAATAACATAAATGCACATATTGACATTTATTTGAAAGAATGGAAAAATAGACAAAGGTCCAAATTAATCATTTTGAAATTTCTAGGAATCTGTCATGAATCACATGAGTAACCTTTATTTCTCATCCCTGAGTACCTTCAGTTCAGTTCAGTTGCTCAGTCGTGTCTGACTCTTTGTGATCTCATGGACTGCAGCACGCCAGGCCTCCCTGTCCATTACCAACTCATGAGTTTACTCAAACTCATGTCCATTGAGTCAGTGATGCCATCCAACCATCTCATCCTCTGTCGTCCCCTTCTCCTCCCACCTTCAATCTTTCCTAGCATCAGGGTCTTTTCCAATGAGTCAATTTTTTGCATCAGGTGGCCAAACTATTGGAGCTTGAGCTTTAGCATCAGTCCTTCCAATGAATATTCAGGACTGATTTCCTTTAGGATTGACTGGTTTGATCTTCTTGAAGTCCAACGAACTCTCAAGAGTATTTCCAACACCACAGTTCAAAGACATCAATTCTTCGACCCTCAGCTTTCTTTATGGTCCAACTCCCACATCCATATGTGACTACTGGAAAAACCATAGCTTTGACTAGATGGACCTTTGTTGGCAAAGTTCTGCTTTTCAATATGCTGTCTAGGTTTGTCAGAGCTTTTCTTCCAAGGAGCAAGTGTCTTTTAATTTCATGGCTGCAATGATTTTGCAATGATTTTGGAGCCCAAGAAAATAAAGTCTGTCACTGTTTCCACTGTTTCCACTGTTTCCCCATCTATTTGCCATAAAGTGATGGGACTGGATGCCATGATCTTAGTTTTTTGAATGTTGAGTTTTAAGTGAACTTTTTAACTCTCCGCTTTCACATTCATCAAGAGGCTCTTTAGTTCCTCTTCACTTTCTGTCATAAGAGTGGTGTCGTCTGCATATCTGAGGTTATTGATATTTCTCCTGGCAATCTTGATTCCAGCTTGTGCTGTGTCCAGCCCAGCATTTTGCATGATGTACTGTGCGTATAACTTAAATAAGCAGCGTGACAATGTACAGTATTTAGGCTCCTAAAGTTCTGAAATGTTTTCAGACCTAAAAATATGATAGTCCTTTTCTCCCCTCCCTGCCCAATACACAGACGCACATGGATACCCAGATACACCTCTTCTATTTGGTGTTATTTTTGAAAATTTTGACAAGGTACTCTTTCATCTTTGAGGCTAAAAACTCAAGAAGGTGTATCTACTAATTATTGACTTTAGTAACGTAGAAGTCATTAGCAATAGTCTCAGACAGAGCAAGGAGGAACAAGGAGAACACATATCATACCTGACCACCTAGTCACGTGAGGGCTCTGGGGAAAAAGTAATCAATCTGTCCCCACCCTTGAGGAAGATCTGCAGGGAACAGAATCAATGGTCTCAGGGGAGAGCTAGGTTTCAGTTACAGCAAGAAGGGGGAAAAGCTATGCAGAAATAAAGTTGAGGATTTAAGGAATTTTGATGATGGCCCAGTTAAGAAATTTTGCTCAGAAACTAAACTACAGAACATTTCTAAATATATCTTTTTCAATATGAGTATGAAACGCTGTCACTGTTTTTATATTGGTAAAACCTAACATATTCCTTTAAAATATGCCAAAAAGTAACATGACCGTTCAATAGGGCTTTATATTAATATAAAAGTAATTTTAAACATGAAATATTTCTGGTTTTTTCCCATCTTGGTAAAATTGACACCGGTGCAATTCTAAGCGAAATGTTTAACATATATTCACTTTTAAAATTGTAATAGTGCATGTCAGTGCATATGTTAACACTTCGATTACTCTATACTTAATTAAGAATGATTACATGCTTGAAGAATACATAATCCACAGTTATGTTTTGCTTTTTGTAGGTCGGATTTTAGATAACAGCACTAAGGACCTTAAGTTTGCTTTCACTAATCTAACACCGTTTACGGTATATGACGCTTATGTTGCGGCTGAAACCAGTGCGGGGATCGGACCTAAGTCAAATATTTCAGTATTCACTCCTCCAGAAGGTGAGAACATCTCCTCTATTGTGTGAATGGGAACTTTATTGAGTCAGTTAAACATTGTATTAGAAACTGTTTGGTTGATATTTATCTAATTCATGTTATTTCCTTATCGGATGACTCCCTCGTACATTCTGAACATGTGTTCCTCAGAACACTAAACCCATAGCAGGCCTCGTGATAAGAGGGGCCAAAGAGCAAGTGGACATCACAGCAAACGTTACATGCTGTGTCAGCCTGCGTCTTCACAATGAGTACTACTGGCACAATCTCAAGACTACGTACATTTAACATGGCTTAAACCCCATTATTTACTGTATATTCTGTTTTTCCACAAAATAGTGTTCAGAGAAATCCACATATCCCACAATGCCTGTGGTGTTGTTGCTGCTCAGTCAGTGAATCATGTCCAGCTCTTTGCGACCCCAGGGACTGCATGCAGCTCCTCCGTCCTTCACTGTCTCCCGGAGTGTGCTCAAATTCATGTCTGTTGCGTCAGTGATGCTATTTATAATCAAAAGGATATTCTAAGCAATTGAGGGTTCCTGGAAGGTGCATAATATAAATTTACCAGAATAGGCTGAAATTATTTTCAATATTTCTCCTGAAGAAACTATTTGTATATGTTAACTACCACAGTCTAAGGCTAACTGTAGTGTTTAAAAAATATTACCATGCCATTTCACAACCTGTTTTCTAGGCCCACACCAAATTTGCTCAATGTCTTTCTTTATATATTGTACTTATTTAGGAGAATTCAACAATTTTTTTTTTTTACAATCACACTAACACTTGATAAAACAGATTTTGTTTATGTGATAGCTAACATTCAGTGAGTTGTGAGTTAAACACACAGGTGTGCACACGAACACATGCATGCACACACACAAACAAGGTTGGGCGTACCTTCATCAGAGAAATCATTCAAGTATTTGACCATGAGAGGGCAGCAACTATTAGGGAATTTTGTACTTTTCCCCCATTTCAAAGAATGACCCTTGAGATTATCTTGCTATTGAAAGAATGTAAAATTTATGTTACATCGATTTCAAATGAAAATAGTAATGTGTACATGGTTTCAATACACAGATTAAAGAGAAGCACCATATATAAAATAGACAAAAAATAATAAAGTGTTTTTATTTTTTTCATACCAGAATTTCTCTTTTGCATTTATATCAGAAGAGTCTTAGCATGTATGTCTTCTCCCTTAGACCTGAAATTTCTCCCACTTTTACCTAAACCTGCTCTTAGGAATTTTCAAGAAATCTAGACAGATTTATGTATGCTTGCCAAACACAAGATGCCAGCAACGTGGCCTTTATCAGACTTAGAGCCCTTGAATCTGGTCTTTTCTCGACCAACCCAATTGACCAATTTCTATTCTCATGTTGTACAATTAAATAAATTCAACCTTATTTCAAATCAAGCTGATTTTGGTGCTCCTAACTGAATCCACAATTTAAAATAATTGTTTTATCGTCATGATTCTTGGCCTACAGCATTTGACCAAAACAGTGAACTAGATAATATAATGTGTGTGTGTGTGTGTGTTAGATGTGAAGTCATGTCCAATTCTGTGCAACCCCAAAGACTGTAGCCCACCAGGATCCTGTGTCCATGGGATTTCCCAAGCAGGAATACTGGAGTGGGTTGCTATTCCTTTCTCCAGGGGATCTTCCTGACCCAGGGATGGAACCTGAGTCTCCTGTACTGCAGGCAGATTCTTTGCTATCTGAGTCACCAGGGAAGCCCAGATAATACACTACCACATACAATTCCATTTTATTTAGGATATCACTTAAACATTTATTTCCTTTTCTTATGTCTTTATTATTTAATTTACAAAATAATAAATAGAATATTTAAGGACATTGTTCAACGTACTTCACATGGGTTATTTTTGATGCCAAGTCATTTTGAATAGATGACTCTATTTGCCCTGTATGCCCGGTGATTTACTTCAGTTTTGTCTTACTGCCTCCTGAACTGCTCATCACCTGCTCACCACATCCAAGTGGCTCTCAGAACCCACTGGAAACTAAGGTGGCCTTCGTAGCTGTAAGGGCAAGCGTGGCATGGTTCTTTTCTCTGCATGCCTGCTTCCTCCATGAAGTTCTCAAGGAATAGTTCAGCCAAGGGGTCTCAGTGATATACTGGGGCAAATGCAGTGAATGTAGACTCTGACACATTAATTAATCCTGGTCCCACTGATTAAAAATTTGCCATAAAGGAATCTTTAAGCTGTATGAGAACAATCAAATAACTCATTAGAACATACACACTTTGAGTTATAATTGATACTTTAATTTTCTAGTATTCTTTTTATTTATTAATATAACAGGTTCTTCGTATTCTAATTAGTTTCTCAATTTTATTCTTCATATTTTAAAAATAGTCTGTAGTCTAATTAGGAAATCAATTAGAGCCAGGTTTTAAATTAATATATTTTAAAACAACCAAGGTTCTAACAAATCTCCAGATATTCATAGAAAAATATTGAATTTATTTCTTATAGAAAATATGTGTTATCACATTATAACAGGGCTGATTTCATTAATACTGAGAATGATATGGTCCATTGTCAAAGAAAATCAACATGATGTTGTGAAAGCAGTTATCCTATGTTTTTCATAATTTTTCTGCATTTCCCTTAATATTTTACTGAGCAGATTTCTACTTAGGCATGAAGAAGAGATGGTTTTGGAAAAAATGATGATAATCTCCAGTGTTACAAAATGTCATAGTTGCCATTCCAGAATGAAACAACCTGCTGAATATAGCAATGACAACAGATTTTTGCTTGTTATTTTTACGTGGGTTAAAAAAGTCTTAAGTAAATTTTGCTGCTTCAAATCCCCTAAAACTTCTCTATGACTAGTGTCGAATATCTTTTAAGAAAGTTTACATCATGTCTTAAAAGCAAAAAAAGTATTGAAATCCATCTTTGCTCCCCATAAATAGACTAGTGAAGTGAAGACTTGTCCTCAGTAATTTCAATTTGCTATTTTCTGCAAATAGTAGTAACATCTTTGTAGGGAGATCACTGAGAAACTGTCAACTTTGTATTTTTCAGGATTCTCCATGGTTTTTATTTTTCAAATTTTCAGATTCAGTAGATTTTTACAAAATTCACTTCCAATGGGAGTTTAATTTGCTAGATAAGGGCAAAAATTATTTTAATGTATTTTCTTTACCCCAATACCACTTGTCTCCATTGTTTTCTAGGAGTTGACTTTTTTTAAATTGGAGATAATTGCTTTACAAAATTGAGATGGTTTTTGCCATACATCAACATAAATAAGCCACAGGTATACTACTAATCATTCTGAATTTTTTTTTTTACCAATTATATGTATACTCTGTTTCCTATTTATTAGTAAAATTTATAGATGTATTGACCTGAGAATGATTCATAGGTCATCCTCATAGACAACACCTTCAGAATTAATGCTGAACCATGAATAATTGCCTGTGTGTTTGATTTTCTTTAGTTAATTTGGTATCAATATTAAAGGAGTTTGATCTAATCCACACTTCTCTGGTTTCTCCATGAGAATTTTTGGTGTAACATATCAAGTGTCTTTCCAAAGACAAGATACAATGCTGTGTCCTTCATTTCCTTTATCCCCTAAGCTTTTTCTTCTTTCATAAAAAAGAGATAGCCTTACAGTTGTTCTTACACAAGTTTGGGGTACATTTTTAGGGTAATAGAGAACCACTTCACTTTGGATTGTGATTGTTAAGCATTAGTGTTATGGGGCAATACTTATTAAGTTGTATTGAAAACTATAAATCAGAAGATAAACAATGTCTATTTTTAGGTTTGGCTAACAGAATAAGAGACAATACAATTTAAATATACTGTTGTGGGTAATTTTTGTTGCACCAAATGGTACTGACCATTTCAGTTATTTGATAGTAGGTGGGATTTAGTTATCTGATGACTCTGATCAATACAGTTATTAAACTGCTTCTTCAACTGAGATTCTACATGAGTTCAAATTAGGTGGGAAAATGCCAGATCTCTTCTCTGATTTATATTATGCAGTACTGACTAAGACTTCATCCACATAGCAACCCCAGAAATGTCAAAGAAAGGTGGAATGGAGCTTTGCCAGTTAAATAGCTGTGTTGTTTTCATACTCTGTGGTTAATTGGAAAGGTTCTCTACTCCTGAATGATGTCAATATGATAAATATGAAAGAAACATAAGTTTAGCAACAATGTATGGTAATGAAAGAAATCTTATATAAGAGGTGACCTATGCAAAGGCTTTTTATCTGTCTTCTTCCTCCCTCTATCCTTAAGTGCCTAGAACGTGACCATATGATGAGTCCTCAGTCTGTTGAATGACAAATGAATAAATCATTTATTGTGGGGTTCTAATTTAGAACTCTTCCTCCATCTTTCAAAAATTAAATTGTTTTTCCTTCAGATTAGAATACCTGTGGGGAAATCAAGGTAAAGAATTATCCTCTGTATAGAGATACACTGAAATGTTTTTAGCAAAGGAGATTGAAAGAATTGACAAGTTATGAGTGTACCCATGTAACATTTATCTCTTAATTTTGAGCACAGGTTTTACCCATACTGGACTCTGGAGACTTGACTGCAATAATCAAATAATAGGCTTCTAATTTCAGAGTTCAGAGTATCTTCTAAAATCACTCTTGTCTCGGAAACTAATACTGTCACTTGATATTGGTTAATGATTCCATTGGGTTGTCATGGTTTTGAGATTCAGAGTTCAGCTATCTAGTCATTCATTAGTCAACAAACATTGAGAAATATTTACACTATTAAAATATCTAAGGAGTTGTTTTGTACTGATTACTTTATAGGGACCAAAAAACCCAACTCTTAATCTCTAAGATGAAATACTACATGATTATGCTAACTTCATGTTTAACTTCAGCTTAATTAGGTTCATTAATTATAAATAATATTTACAGGAGTTGTGACATTAATTCCTTTCTGTTATCTTAAAGAAGAATAGAATCATTCTTCGTTTGTATTTTATCCTTAATATGTCTTTCTTCCAACTGGAATTTGCTAACTGTGTGTAATATTTTACCTTAGGGAAAGAAATGTAATGTATGACCACATCCTAATCATAAAGAACAGTGCTTTTATGTCACATTTTCTCTTTCTTCAGCCAGCATACTATAAAGTCTTTTGAACCATTTATTCCTTATTGTAATCTTGTATAGTGATAGGAAAGATTTAATGACACCCATTTTAGAGATAGGGAGACTAAATGTGAAGGGAGGAATTGGCTATTAATAATCACATAATGAAATATAAACTAAAAGTGGACAAGTGCCCAAAGTAGAATTTTTCTTGGTTGATTGGTCCTGTTGTACTGGGAGGTTTCCTAGTAGTTGCCCTTGATGACATACATACATTTATTTTATGTATTTAATAATTTGATGCATTTATTCATTACAAAATGATCACCACTTGGTGACTTTCTAACTGGAATTTAAGTAGTTGGTACCTTATCTAAAACCAATTGTTTTTCCTTCTTTTTCTTTACTTCTGCAAAGAGTAAGGGCATCTGAAATTTGAGATTCACATAATTTATAAAATCAGCAGATAAAAATCCATTAATTTTTCAAACAAATTAAAAGTTGCCTAATAGAGTTTACCAGCTACATGTAATTGCATTCAGAGTATTCCAGATATTATCTTTTGGTATGTTTTAATTTTTGTAGAGACTTCAAGATTTCTACTAGGAATTCATCAGTCATAAACAACTTTCCCTGGAAAGTTATTTTTATAAATTAATTTGTTCTGAACAAATGTTATGGCATTTTGATTTGGGAAAATTATGTTACTCTGTTTCTTGTGTACATGTGGAGAGCAATGTATAGAAATTTAACATTAGTTATCTGTGTTTTTAAAGGGTCTGATACAAATCCAATTGTTCATAAATTAGTAAATTGTTTTAGTCTGTTTTCTAACAGAATTGCTTATATGCCTTCAGTCATGAGCTGCCTTCTGGAATTTTTAGAAATCTGAGAAGGTATTTTTAAAGCTCCCTCCTCTTCTCTTTTTTAGCTCCAGGTGCAGTATTTGATTTGCAGGTTGCAGAAGTAGAAGCCACAGAAATAAGAATTACTTGGAAGAAACCACGACAACCCAATGGCATCATTAACCAATATCGAGTGAGAGTATTAGTTTCCGAGACAAGAGTGATTTTAGAAGATACTCTGCTGATCGGAAAAGATGAGGTACTGCCCTTGAATTTCCTATTGTGTTGAGCCCTTTCTACCCGGTTTTAGTCCAGATAACTTGGGAGATTTGCCAACATGCAAACATAAAATATTTGACAAGCTTCAAAGTACAAAGTGAAGTAAATTTAGCTATGCTGATAATCTAGCTCATCATATTTCAATTCAAGACATTTATTATTAGTTAAGTGCTATTATTCTTTTTCAGCATATGAAAAATGTTAATTGAGCAATTAAGCAGGACTAAAGGTACTTCCATAAGTGAATGCTATTAACGTAATAAAGTTAATGAATTGTTTGGAAACTCCTGTTAAGATTTAAATACTCCTCCTAAGGTTGTGCTTGCAATTTGGAATAGTTGCCAAAGAAAGACACAATAACTTTAGTAACTGTTGTTGACAAATGGTTTTGTCCCCCTTAGTCTTAGGAACCCAGATTTCTCAAAGCTACCTCATTTAAAAACAAGCAATATACATTTGACTAAAGAAATCAAATAAATAAGAGATGAAATCACTTCATAAATATAAAATAAGAGGACAGTGTTTGCTTCTAGTCACACTGGAAGCCTTCTTTCCCTGCTTTGTTTCTATTTGAAAGTGTTGTGTTGGCCAAAAAGTTTGTTTGGGATTTCTGTAAAACGCTATGGAAAAATCGAAATGAACATTTTTGCCAACCCAATATAGGCAGCACTAATTTTTCCTTCACTGTCTTCATTTACCTCATCCAGACAGCTGTTCACCTGGGAAATCCTTCTAAGACTTTAAACTGATTGTATCCAGATATTGGTGGTTCCTGGGGCTCACAAAAAATACATCTATTTAAGACCAGTGAGTGTAGCACACTGTAACTTGGAGGCCCTGCCTGCTGGTTATTCAGCAATTAGGTTCCACTTGTTTGGTCCAGAATCATTACTTCTTCTAGCTGTGCTCTTGTTTTTCTCCACGTATATTATCCATTCTATTCCTAGTCCCAGACTTCCTCCATTTCTGATACGCACCTGGAAGTTACCTTCAGTTCAGTTCAGCCGTTCAGTTACATCTGACTCTGCGACCCCATGAATCGCAGCACGCTGGGCCTCCCTGTCCATCACCAACTCCCAGAGTTCACTCAGAGTCACGTCCATCGAGTCAGTGATGCCATCCAGCCATCTCATCCTCTGTCGTCCCCTTCTCCTCCTGCCCCCAATCCCTCCCAGCATCAGACTCTTTTCCAATGAGTCAACTCTTTGCATGAGGTGGCCAAAGTACTGGAGTTTCAGCTTTAGCATCATCCTTCCAAAGAAATCCCAGGGCTGATCTCCTTCAGAATGGACTGGTTGGATCTCCTTGTAAGGAGACTCTAAGGGACTCTCAAGAGTCTTCTCCAACACCACAGTTCAAAAGCATCAATTCTTTGGTGCTCAGCTTTCTTCACAGTCCAACTCTCACATCCATACATGACCACAGGAAAAACCATAGCCTTGATTAGATGGACCTTTGTTGGCAAAGGAATGTCTCTGCTTTTGAATATGCTATCTAGGTTGGTCACAACTTTCCTCCCAAGGAGTAAGCGTCATTTAATTTCATGGCTGCAGTCACCATCTGCAGTGATTTTGCAGCCCCCCAAAATAAAGTCTGACACTCTTTCCACTGTTTCCCCATCTATTTGCCATGAAGTGATGGGACCAGAGGCCATGATCTTAGTTTCCTGAATGTTGAGCTTTAAGCCAACTTTTTCACTACTTTACTATGTGCTTAGTGCATTCTGGCCAACCAGGACTCATTAGTACAAGTTGTTTGACCTCTGGCCCAGAGTTATAGTTTAATCCAATACTGACTCCATTCCTCTTGTGTAAAAGATGTTGAGTTATGCTTTCTCTGATACTTTAGTCGACAGCTCAGGGACAGGGCAAAAGCTTAACCCTCTGCTCCTGCTGAGAAGGCCTTAAATTAGATGCTTCACTCTTTTAGGATTGTGTGGCAGGTCTCCCACTTCTGCTAATGATATCTATTGAATGATAAGCCATGCCTCTTTTTCTCTTGAAACTAAGAGACTCAGGAAAGACTTCTTATGATATGATCCACAATCCCTGTGACATAATAGAGATCACATGAGCTTTGGTATATACAAATCTGGGTTTATATTTGTAATTTGGTCATTTAGTGTGTTTTACTGGAGAAGGAAATGGCAGCCCACTCCAGTGCTCTTGCCTGGAGAATCCCACGACGGGGGAGCCTGGTGGGCTACTGTCTATGGGGTCGCACAGAGGTGGACACGACTGAAGTGACTTAGCAGCAGCAGCAGCAGCAGCAGCAGCAGCAGCAGCAGCAGTGTGTTTTACAGCAGACAGGTTAAGTCATGGAACTAGGAGACAGAATGCTGGGTTTAAACCTTGGTTTTGGCCTTACTGATGGTTTAACCTTGGAAGAGTAGACCTGACCTCTCTAAACTTGTTTCCTCTTTAAGATAGGGACTCTAAGAGTCTGTGTAACACAGAGTTGTTAATGAGGATTTAATGGATTAATGTGTGAACAGCTTAGAACTCCACCTTGTGTATGGTAAGTCTGGTGACCTAAATAATTGTGACCTGTTGTAATTATTCATCATGGCATTGGACCTTTCACCCTCATTGGGACACAATATTCGTTTCCTTCAGTTTCAATAAAAGGAGACATTATACTTTCTTTCTGTGGTTGTATATTTCTTCATTAGATCAGGCCTATTGTTGATGTTTCTTCTTTCCTGTGTGATTGGTGTCTGGGTTTGCCTTTCAGAGGTTGGCGTGGGGAGACATGTGGCAGGAGCTCTAAGTCCAGTGAGCCAGTGTCCTACCCTGACTCTGCCTTTTCCTCTTTTTCTATGACTTTGAGTCAACTTTTGGAGACTTGCTGCCCTCATTTTTAGAGTAGAGCTTATATGCCTGCCTTCTGTTGAAGGGTATGATGAGGAGTAAAGGAGATAACAGATAAAACGTCTGGCTTAGTATGTATCCTTTTCCTTGACCTTGGTGTAGGATAAGGAATTTTCTATTCACTCGTTAACTTCTCAGAGTATAGCCTCCACACTGTGTCCTAAGAATTTTTGAAATCCTTGAAGTCTTGTTAGAAGTTGGGGAAGGCACTGGCGACCCACTCCAGTACTCTTGCCTGGAAAATCCCGTGGACGGAGGAGCCTGGTGGGCTGCAGTCCATGGGGTCACTAAGAGTCAGGCACAACTGAGCGACTTCACTTTCACTTTTCACTTTCATGCATTGGAGAAGGAAATGGCAACCCACTCCAGTGTTCTTGCCCGGAGAATCCCAGGGACGGGAGCCTCGTGGGCTGCCGTCTACAGGGTCGCACAGAGTCGGACACGACTGAAGCGACTTAGCAGCAGCAGCAGCAGTGACCTTCTACACGTCAAATAAAGCGTATATACGTTTTTTTTTTGAATGTTGAGTTTTTTTTTTTTTACATTTAATTTTATTTTTAAACTTTACATAATTGTATTAGTTTTGCCAAATATCAAAGTGAATCCATCACAGGTATACATGTGCTCCCCATCCTGAACCCTCGGATATACGTTTTTAACTGTCCTCATCTTCCCTGTGTCCTCCAAAACCCACTCCTTTACCTCCACCTCCCCAGCTTTTGACACAACCGTTTTCTCCCTAGTACTTGCTCCACTGTCATATACTGCAACTTTGCAAAACAATTTGGCCTTGTACTATGAAAAAGAATAAATTAAGAAAGCTAGCTCTTTTACTGTTTTCTAATTCCTTCCTTATAAGGGTATTCTGGAGAGTTCTGTCTTCAGCCATGTTACAGTGTCAGTCACTGCTTCCTATTTGCATGACTCTTTCACCTCGTTTTCCATGATGATTTTTCTGACACTCTGCATCCCTAATTACAATCATTTCTGGGGAAATTCTGCCAGGACTCATCACATTTAAACTCATCTACCCCATAAAACAACAAAACAAGCATCTTTTTTTGAGATAATAGGACTTGGTTCTTGATTGGAAGGAGGAGCCTATTAGTGGTAGGGACCTATTAGTTTTCCTATGGGACAGAAGAAGAAAGTCTGTAAGGGTAATTGATAGTTTTAATGATCGATAACAAGGTCAGGAGAGAGACTGAGTTGAAACCCAGATATGAAATAACAGGCTTAGAATTCCCTGTCCCCTTGGATTGGTCACACCGCAGATCTTTGGTCTGTAAGTCATTGTTGAAGAATTCGGGAGGCTTTTGTGGCATTTTTATATGTCTGATGTCTCTCTTTCTGGATGATGGCACCATTATCTTGTCTTCATGAGGGCTTAGAATCTTGGGATTACCTCTGACCTTGGTTATACTTAGCATTTAATAGCCACTCAATGTTAAGGCCAGTTCAAAGTGTAACCTTCATACCTCTGTATTCCATTCTTGTGTCCTCACTCCAGCTCAGGATTGCCTGGACTATTTTTGTTAGCTTACTACACTAGTAGTTTTCCATTGTATAACAGTTTGCCTCAAGCTTTAAACAATTCACATTTATCATCTTGCAGTTTCTGTGGGTCAGGAATCCAGACAGCTTGTGTAGGTTCCCTGCTAAGGGTCTCATAAGGCTTCAGTTAAGGGTCTTTCCTTCCTGTGTTCCCATATGGATGCTTAACTGGGGAAGAATCTACTTCTTGGCTGACTTAGATTTTTGACTCAAATTAAATCTGAATCTTGGCTGACTCAGATTTAATTTCCTTTTGATTTGAATTTGATTTGAATTAATTTCCTTTGAAACTGAGGGCCTTGGATCCTTGCTGGCCCCTTGACTAGAGACTGTCCTTAGCTCCAGCTCATAGGGGTCCCCCACAGTTTCTTGCCACAGAACTTTCGCAACATGGCCATCCACTTCATCAAGCCAGCAAGGACAGTCTGTATGATGTAACCATGGGAGTGACATCCCATCGCCTTTCCCTTAGTCCATTGCTTGGATGAAAATCACATTTCCCATACAAGAGTAAGGGATTATACAAAAGCATGAACAGCATGGGTTAGGGATAGTAGAAGGATCATGAGAAAGGCATTGCTCTGCAGTTTCTGGATTACAGTCCATCCAGATTAAAGTATTAATGCATTTAAACTATAAAAGTAAATAAAAAATGAGAATGGACTTGGAATATGAATATGCATCTATTTTAGTAATTAATGCTTTCCTATTGTAGCAGAAAGTCAATTGATACTGTCCAAAGTAAGTGAAAACTTACATAAGAAAACCGGTTAGAGTCAACTAGGTCCAAGATGGTGGAGCTGACTTTCACTAGACCTTGAGCCTTGGTATTTAGGCCTATTGTGACATATCAACAAGCTAAATGATACACCCATCAACATTGACTAAATCTGACCAAATGTTCTAAATGCTTTTAATTGATTTTTTTTTGATAAAACTTCCTAAATTGAATTCTTTTGAAGTTCCTTTGACCTCTAGCCAACTTTGGGGTGCTTCAGAGAGCCCCTGAAACATCCCAAAGAGAGATATTAAACTGTGTTTATTTGGTTGGTTAAATTACATGAAAAAGTTATCAAATGAGTAATAAATCCTCTCATGTTATAATGTCTGGTAAAATTACTAATACAGATATCCTAGAAATTATATGGAGAAGGCAATGGCAACCCACTCCAGTGTTCTTGCCTGGAGAATCCCAGGGATGGGGGAGCCTAGTGGGCTGCCATCTATGGGGTCACACAGAGTCGGACACTACTGAAGCGACTTAGCAGCAGCAGCAAAGTAAGTGACTCTTTGCGACACCATGGACTATATACAGTCCATGGATTCTCCAGGCCAGAATACTGGAGTGGGTAGCCTTTCCCTTGTCTAGGAGATCTTCCCAACCCAGGGATCAAACCCAGGTCTCCCCCATTGCAGGCAGATTCTTTACCAGCTGAGCCGCAAGGTAAGCCCAGTGACCCTTAACGGAAAAGTAAAATATATTATCTGGTGGTTTTAGAAGTAACACCGTAAGAACTGAAACTGAAATGATTAAAGGCGTTGCTTCCAACAAATATACAAATATTGAATCATTGTGTTGCACACTGAAAAGTAATTTGATGTTATATGTTGATTATATCTTAATTAAAAATAAACAATTGATTTCAAAATCTCAAAAAAAATGTTTCTTCTAGAGAGTAAGACTTGCAGTTGTAAAGCTACAGACAGGAAAATATTATTTTCATTGAAAATCCTTCATCATCTCCTGTATTTTTAGCTACCTGCATACATCATGATCATGACATTTTTTAAAAAGTATTAAAATATAATCATCCGATGCTAGGTTTGCTCTGATTTCATCACCCTTATTGAAATTTTTCCAGTGACCTCTCATGACTTGTTTGTTTCTTAACAGACAGGAGTTATTTAAGCATGCTGAAATATGCATAGGATTTTACTCTCACTGTTTAAACACATCTTTGGAAAAAAACATTGAAAATTTAATCTCAGGGTTTGAGGACTTTTATTTCAACTTCCAAGCTTATATATGAAGGTAATCAATAACATGACTAATAAATGATTGGAAATCCAGCCTCTGCTAAAATATTTGATCAACTCTGACAATAGGGTATCCACAAGCATGTAATCAGCTCCTGTTCTATAAGCTTTAAACCATGCTTCTTTGTGGTCTCACAGGCATGCATTTATTAGGTAACTATCAAGTTCCAGGCACTACGACGGGTCCAGAACATATATAAATAAGAAACTACCATGTTCTTTAACAGTTTTGAACTGAAGTATTTGTTCTCTAGTGTTTACCAGTTTATCCCATTTCTTCTCTCCAGACCCACACGGTAGCTTAGAGTAGCTTAGAGTCTGGGATTTGCAACCAGGGAAATATATTCCAGTCCTACCTCTGCTATGACTAGTTTTATGAACATGAACAGCTGACTGTAAAATGGAGATAATAATACCTTTTTCTTTGGGATATAATTAAGTGATCACACGGGTAAAAATATTTATCACTGTACTTGGTACAAAGTAGCTTTAAATGTTGGTGTCTCCATTAGTAATAACAATATACAATGATTTAACTTTTTATCATTTGAAAATAATGGTCATGGTTTCCCTACGGCTTAATATCCTCAGTTTCTTAACAGTCATTCATATTATTGATTACTCTCTTGTGTATTTATTTTCCAGTTTATCAATGAGCCTCTTCCTCAGCTGAACACCATATTCCATATATGGTTTGACTAGAGCCAAATTGAGCAGAATTATTTTCTCCTTTAGCATGAATTTTCTGCTTCTATAAATGCAAAGAATAAAATTAATTTATTCGGGAGACTTATTCTTCTATGGAGAAGGCAATGGCACCCTACTCCAGTACTCTTGCCTGGAAAATCCCATGGACGGAGGAGCCTGGTAGGCTGCAGACCATGGGGTCACGAAGAGTCGGACACGACTGAGCGACTTCACTTTCACTTTTCGCTTTCATGCATTGGAGAAGGAAATGGCAACCCACTCCAGTGTTCTTGCCTGGAGAATCCCAGGGATGGGGGAGCCTTGTGGGCCACCATCTATGGGGTTGCACAGAGTCGGACACGACTGAAGCAACTTAGCATTCCACCTAGATGAAAGTATAAAAAATCCTAAAGTCCACTCTTCATTAATTGCTCTCTAGTTGAATTTCACACTCAGATCTCATTCTGTACTTCTGTACTTGTTCTTCAGATCAAACCTGAGGGGTTTTCTCCCCAAAGACATCTTGCTATGTAGCGTCACAAATTTCTGAGATTTGTATAGATACATCGTTTCATCCAACATATTTCCCAAGTATATAAATGTTTGTCAGTGGTGAACATAAGAACGCAAGCCAAATGCTTGGCCAGTGGCTCAAGAATGAGGCTGAGGACAAGACTCGAAAGTAGTATAGGAATTCTAAAAATGTTTACTTTATTGAGCATTAGGAACATAGACAGAATCGGGCGTTAAGGATTTGTCACTCAAATAAGTGCAGAATGATACAGTTTCCATTAGAAGGCTTCCAAACATATACTAATTATAAAATTCTTTTTACCACTGGTTGAAAATAGTACAAATCATGTTATAGTTTATAAGAAAATATGGAAGCATTTCTTAAGAATAAGTCAACGTTTTCATTAAACTAATTGAGTAGACTTCCAGAAAGTATAAATTGATAGATATAGTAAAGTTTTTGAAAATACAATCATATTAGCTATAATGAAGACTATTACATGTAGAATCAGGTTGGTTTATTCAGGTGCATTAGGAACTGAACTCTGAAGACTTCTTTCATATCAATTCCAAAGATTCCTAGGTAGCATATGAGAAGGCTTTCATGTTGATGAATTGCGACATTGCCTAACTCAGTTGTTACTCGATCAAGGGCAGTTTTGCTCTCCAGGAGACATTTCACGATCTCTGAAGTTTTCATTGTCACCACAGGGAGTATGTTTCTAGTGGGTAGGGACCAGGGAGGCTGGTCCCTACAGTGCCCTGCACAGCTCCCTATAACAAAAAAATTCTCAAACGTGGAATGTCATTAGTGCTGGGGTTGAGAATACTAGACTAACTCAATGAGGCCAACCTTGGGGGAGTTGTGATAGGCCTTTATTTCCTTCTCTCTCACTCATTTCCACTCCTGTTTCTTAGCCACTTCTCATTACTTTCTTAAGTTCTGATTCTTTCCTATCATTTTTACTCTTAAAATTATTTCTTTTACATCCTTTGAAAAACCTAATCCCCGTTTTAAAGAGGCAAAGTGTGAGAAATATTCACAAAATGACACACTTGGTGATAATTAGTAATTCTGGATTTTTACAAAACCAGTTCAAATCACTTATAGTTAGGGTTGTTCCAGTGTATTTGGAAGAAGTTCAGATAGTCAAAATCACTCAGTCACCTCTTAGGCTGGAACAGTAATTTGTCAACAGAGATGCTTAACTTAGTTAATTGATGGGATACTATGGCTTAACTCTCAAAAATGTATCTGACGGTATAAAATATTGTGAGATTTAACACAAAATCATAGTTCAGGGGAAATTCTTTGTATTACCCCGTTGTACCCTCTGTAGTGCACACTGGATTCTCAAAGGGTGGTTGATTGATAGTGGAAACAGCTGTGTGGTTCAGGCATAAACTATTGACTGGAATACCAGAGCATCTCTGAGTTATGTGTTTGTTATTCATGCCTTCTCTGACTTCCCAGTGGAGGTAAAGTTGAAGTGTGCCTTGGAAGGTGGAAGATCTTTAGTTTGTTCCAAGTATGGTTCCTTATCCAGAGTGATTTATCATAATATTTTTGGAATAAATATTATTGATATCTCCCTGCTTTTCATCACAATACTTCCCTGGGTAAAGAAATAAGATTTAGGTAATTTTATCTTATAAATATCATTTGGAGAATTAGATATACCTTTGCATCTTTTCTCAATTTTATTTCTCAGAAAAGTTAATATTCAAATGATCTGCCTTTGTAACTAGTTAAATAACTAAGCAGCCTTAAAATTCCTTGCCTTCCAGATATTTTTCTGAGCATCTGCTTTAAAAAAAAAAAAATACTAAGTGCTTTATGTTCATAAGGAATTAAAAGCCTGTGTTGGGCTCAACTCCAAAAATAATTAAAAGATAGGTGTATCAAAATTTATAAATAAATAAAATCTATATTATGAATTAGAAATTCTGAAGGTGCAAGAACATGGATTTGGAAGGAATAGAGTGATTTTCTTCTTTGAAAAAAATATTCTAAAAAAAAAAAACGGTTTGGAGGTGAGTCTTGAAGAAATTGACAAAAAAAGAGTAGTTCTTAAAACATTGTCTATTTTTCCCCAATACTTCATTTTGAAAAATTTTAACTGGTATAAATGAAAGAAAAAAGAGTATAATGTGCATCCATTAACGTATCACCTGGATTCCATAATTATCAACATGCTGTCTTTGTTGCCATCTCTCATTTTTGCTGTTGATGCAGGTATATTTTAAAATAAATTCCAGAGTTCATATCTTTTTGCTCTTACATGCCTAACTAAGTATGGATTCCTAAAAAATACTGAAATTCTAATTCATTATGTAATTCCATTATCACAATCGACACAATTACTAATATTGTCTTGGTATCATCTAAACCTAGATTATTTTCAGATTTTTTCATTTTGTTTCAATCTGTTATGCTGTGTGGGAAGAATGGAGAGAGTTCTCTTGCCGTCCTAACATAAAGCTCTACTGTATATACTTGTAATATGCTCATGATGTTTTATTTCATGTCATTATTTGCTACTTTGGTGCATCTTGGAACAATCACAATTACCTAAAATATTCCTTATACCCATAGCCTTACGTAGGTCTGTCTTGAACTGTTTGAAAATTATTGCCATGTAATTTTGTTCATGTCTGTAACTTCACTCGATTATAGGTTATTATTATTGACTTATACCCAGTAGGCATGCAGGCTGCTCACACCTGGTGTACAAATGAGGACATAAATTGGCAAAGCAAAACACATTTTAATAAGGCAGTAGGCCTAGACAACTTATTATTGGGTGGTAAGCAGCTAAAATGTTTTAGTCATGAAACTTTGCATGAGGATGGCTATTTTTTTTTTAACCATTTTTGAGTCAGAAATAAATTATTTTCTTTTTTGCACAATGCAGTATGGAGTTTTAAGATACAGAATTGATCATAATGGGCTACAATGATGCAGGATTTTAATAGCTTCAGAATGAAAATTTGGAGTGTAAGGGAGACAGTAGTCCTGGAAATAACATTATCTTTAAAAAATTTATCATTCCAAAATTACTAGTTGTTGAAACTAGTACTTGATTGAAGCCATTATTAAATGTAACCATCACTGTCTTTGCAAATATCTGTTTTCAGGTGCAATATATAAACCCCATGGCTTCAGAAACTGTGAGCATAGTAGAGTCAATGGCAGGATTATTTGAGGGTTCAGCAGAGATGTCTTCTGACCTGTATTCACTTGCTTCAGTTATATATAACAGTCATCCACGTAATTACTTTCCTGTGAGGGGCAGAGCTGAAGACCAGCCTTCAACATTTGGTAGGTACATTTTTTTGTTCTGTGTGAAATGTATTTAAACCACCAGTACTACCTAGCACAGATATGAACCTTAGCTCAGAGTTCAACCCAATTATTAATGGTCCATGGGCTGGAGTCAGATTTTTTTTCTTTAACTGTTGGATAACCTCATGTGGCAAATGGAAATGCCACACAGGCAGGAGCTGGCCCCTCCTAACCCATCTGACCTTCCTCCAGAGAAAGTAGCACCCTAGAGTCTGCAGCCAAGCTGCAGAGACAATCAGTTATTACAGTTGCCAAAGCAGGTGTGATGGGAAAGGATTAACATATCTTCAAATCATTCACAGGCCTCACACTCTCTGCAGCTTTTGACTAATAGGTTTTCAAATGTCACTGAAGGTAAATAGGTCAGAAAGTTACAACTCGAGTGCATGGGGTGATCAACAGGTGGAGGTGACCCCAGTGACGTGGTGATGTCATTAGTGTGTACACTGACTACTCAGGGTCAAGGGATCTTATTGTTTCTATAAGGAGAATGTCATATACAGTGAATTAAAAATATTTGGTTAGAAGAAACAGATCTAAATTATCTCTGTTTTTTCTAAAATGCTAAGTGAGAAAAAAGGGTTTCTCTTGTTGCTTTTTTCTCTAATCTGGTATTTGTTCCCTTCCAAATTAAAATTTCTTATATTGATGGTGGAATTTGGCAAAAGTATCACATTGCATTCAATATATGCTTATTTCATTTACTGACATGTTTTTCCTGGGCAAAGAAGACAACTTTTAGAAGACACTTAAAAATTAAGAGGCCCATGATTTCTGATACAGATTTTTTTTTTAATACTTTGTTTGGCCTAAGCACTACTTATCACTGTTGGAAGTGCACAGTCCAAATAAGTTTTTTTTTTTTAAAAAAAAAAAACTAGCTTATTTTTTGAAATAGGGATTTTTTGAAATCCTTGTCCAGATATATTTACGTGGCAGTTTTATAAGCATACTTGCTTTAAATCATTAATGGATTTAGCAAATGTGTGGTGATTTTGAGTCCAAATAAAATCTTATTTCCATGATTTTTATATCATAATGCAGCACTGACTTATAATATTTCAATTTGATATATTGCCCAGTTGTTTTTTAGGAAAAGAATTCCTAACTTGTCTTTTTTAGAAAGTTATATTTTCTCAAAACACTAATCTCTTATTCTGGGATAGTGTATAACAACTAGCAAAATTATATTATGAGCACAAAATGTCTGTATATGTTATTGGAGTACATTCAGTATATTTATTTTTAATTATGTATCTACCTTTCATATAAGGGATTACATGGAGAGATTAATGGATAGTGTGAAATTGGGTTTAAAATTTCACTGTGGAAGCAAAAATGATTTTGATCACAAAGCCAAATACTTGTAAAATTTTTAAAAAACTGATTTCAAATAGGAACTTCAAGGAATCAGTATATCACAGACATTGCTGCTGAACAGCTGTCCTATGTTATCAGGAGACTTGTACCCTTCACTGAGCATATGATTAGTGTATCTGCTTTCACCATCATGGGAGAAGGACCACCAACGGTTCTCACTGTTAGGACGCTTGAGCAAGGTAAGAATATACTTCCTTTGAAATAGTTACCTGCAGATATTGCTCTGGTACATTGTAATACTTTTCATTCATATTAATTTTTCATTCTTCTTCTCAAGTGCCAAGCTCCATTCAAGTTATAAACTATAAAAATATTAGTTCTTCATCTATTTTGTTATATTGGGATCCTCCAGAATATCCTAATGGAAAAATAACTCATTATACAATTTATGCAATGGAACTGGATACAAACAGAGCATTCCAGATGACTACTATAGATAACAACTTTCTCATAACAGGTAGAACAGAATTTTGTTTTGACATTCTTATTCTGATGGAAAACACACATCTCTCTATGCCATTAAACACTGCGGAGTACATGTTGCACCACTGCAGACTTTGTTGTGCTATGCTCCCCATGGATATCTTTAAAAATACTTGCAGAAATAACTTCATTAAATGTTGTTTTTCTTTCACTATATTTATCTGCAAATAAAGTCATCAGACCACAGGTATCCTAAGAATATACATGACCTACGGAATTTTATGCCTGGTGCGTCAAAATAACTCTGTATTGACTGAATGTGACCATCAGCTGAAGTAATTGAGCTGACGTGGTGTTTGTGCCAAATCAGCTACATTCCTTGCAGTGTGCCAAAAATTGTTTCTTCAGTCTCAGACCACTGCCTTGATATTTTAGGAGAGAACTAAAACCTCATCAAGATGGAAGTCTCCCATACCAAGGAAGTTTGGGAGATTGGGATTATAGGAGGCTGATTTAAAGAACCAGTCTCCCAGATAAGTTATTTTCACTAGTCTTGTGTTAAATGGCACTAATCCAGGAATAGTATTCTGGGGACTTTGAACAAATGGCCTATTTTCCTTACAGGGTTAAAGAAATACACAAGATATAAAATGAGAGTGGCTGCCTCAACCACTGTTGGAGAAAGTTCTTTGTCCGAAGCAAATGACATCTTCGTGAGAACTCCAGAAGATGGTAAGAATGTTAGGTGCAGTTTTAATAAAAAGAAGCAAGTGGTGTTGCATGCTTACTGTCATCTACCTCATGCTGCCTTTAGTGTCTGAAGCGATAAACATGAAAAAATATACACATTGGTTTTTTCCCCCAGAACCGGAGTCGTCACCTCAAGATGTTGAAGTTACCGATGTTACCGCTAGTGAAATAAGTTTGAAGTGGTCACCACCTGAGAAACCCAATGGGATTATTGTTGCCTATGAAGTGCTCTACAGAAATGTAAATTCCTTATTCATGAAGAACACCTCAACAACAAACATAATTTTAAGAGACTTAAAACCTTACTCTCTCTATAACGTTTCTGTAAGGTCATATACCAGATTTGGCCATGGCGAGCAGTTATCTTCTGTACTTTCTGTGAGAACTTCTGAGACTGGTAAGTTTTTTCCCCATACATATTAATGAAGTAAACATGGCCGATAATTGTCATATTGTTTTATATTTTACATAACCTGAAGTCTGTCATTCTGTTCTGTATAATCCAGGAATTTATATGATCTTTGTGGGAAGGCGTGGGAAAAGACTTGTGTAAGTTTTTAAAATCTGATTTACATATAAGGGAACTCCAGAATAAATGTCAGTGTTCTTTTTTTCAAAGAAAGTATCTTGAGAAATCAGAAGTCCTTTCAGTGTACCTATAAATTAGGTTGCATTGAAACTAGGAAATAGCAGAGACACATTCATAAGAATAGAATCCTATACTATATATAATCTATATAAATTCTGTATACATCCATAGGCATCTATCTATAGATATATCTAAATTTATACATATATATGTATAAATGTGTGTGTGTGTGTGTGTGTGTGTGTTAGTCGCTCAGTCGTGTCCCACTCTGCGACCCCATGGACCGTAGCCCACCACTGGAGTGGGTTGCCATTTCCTTCTCCAGGGGATCTTCCCGACCCAGGGATCAAACCCATTCTTTACTGTCTGAGCCACATATGTAAAGATGTAAGTAGATATATATCTATAGATGTATAATCCAGGTATCCTGCATTTCAGGCAGCTTCTTTACCATCTGAGCCACCTGGGAAGCCCACAGATGTATATAGACTTAATACGTGTAAACTCTATACATCTGTCTGTGTATGTGTGTATATCTATATACATTCTTGAGTGTATATATATAGCCAGAGGTGTAGAGTCGGAGCACAGAAAGGACATGCCTGGGAAGCCTTACAAAGGAGGTAGCATTTGACCTTAAAGAATCAGGTGGAATGGACATTATATAGGTTTGTTGTGGCCAGGGTGTGTATCCCATATAAATGAAATAATGTAAGCAGAGAATTAATAGTGTTTCAGTTTCAGTGTACAAGAGCAAATAGCACAATGTAAGACATTTGCCTGATGACCTTAGTGCATTGTTTATATTATGCTTATAAACATATATTGGAGCATCACTTTTAGGCCAACTCTGTAGCACATGCCTAGAATTAAAACTAAATGTAAAGTTACTATTTTATCCCTACATTTAAAAAAATAAATATTTGTTGACTAGCTACTGGCTGACGATTGGAGTCACTGTTCCTATACATCATAATTAGCTAAATATCAGCAATTTCTTATGGTTCATCCAGATGCTGTAGGTGAGGCCCTGTCTCTGACCTTGAGGAATCAGGGATCTAGTAAACCAGCTTACCTTTGGGCAAAAATACTCTCTTGAGACTGGTCACAGAGATTAATAAAATAAATTTATATAAAATTGACCATAGAGGATGACACAGATGGTAAAGAATCCATCTGCAATGCAGGAGATCTGGGTTTGATCCCTGGGTTGGGAAGATCCCCTGGTGAAGGGAATGGCAACCCACTCCAGCATTTTTGCCTGGAGAATTTCACAGACAGAGGAGTCTGAGGCGGGGCTACAGTCCATGGGGTCACAAAGAGTCGGATACAACTGAGCGACTGACACTTTTTTTTCACTTTTCATCCTCTTGAGACTGTCACATAAATTAATAAAATGAAATGACATAAAACAGTCCATAGGGGATGACAACAGTTGTAATGGCAGGAATGAGTAATGAAAAGAGCGTTTTTTTAAAATTATCATAAATTGTATATTATGGTGCAAAATAATTGTTATTATATGTATTAGCATGCTTCATTGCTTTTATAAATATATGGAAAATAAGTATTTTTGAGAAAAGTCTCTACCTGGTTTAATTTTGCACCATGTCAAGGAAAGAAGCATATTTTAAGTACCTGCAACATACTTCTTGACTTTCATAAACATTGCCTTTTTAATTCTAAAATAAAGCAATAAGGTATTATTATCTGCATTCCTAATGAAAAACTGAGGTCTGCGAGGTTCATCCTTTCAAGAAATATTCAGCAAATAATTTATACTATAGCAACCTTTCCCTTGGCTCTATTAGCACTGTACAAGAAAATGAATTTCCACCTTCCTAAAGTTAATATTAATTACTGGGTGTTTCACAGGCAGTGGAATCTGCATCAGTGACTTTTCCTCTAGATCACATCTAATACAATTGAACCCCCAATGTGAGTTCTTTTTGCAACAGAGGTAGCTAGAATTTTAAACACAATCTCAAGGTGTCATTTGAAGCAGAATGTACTCAGGAGCAACTGTTTACTCCCAGGGATCAATGTTCTTGTTAAATACAATAAATACACTCTCTACTCTTACTCTAAAAATCAAGATCCCACTTTTCAATACTGTTTCATGAGAAATTGAGAGCTGTGCTAACTCAGCTAACTAAAAAAGCCAACTACAGCTAATTAATAGTGTTAATGCTGCTAGTTACAAATAGGAGTAAATTATTTGTTCAGATGTTTTATCTTGATTGGGGAATTAGACTTTATAATGCTTGAAAGTAAAATCCTTATGTGTCAAGCAGGAAAAATCAATATAGGATTGATCTTGTGTGTGTGTTTTAAGCATAGAATGTGCACTTAATAAACAAACTTGAGATTAGTTTATATTTTCTCATACTTAGGGCACAATAACCACATAAAGAACTTTAAGTTCCCATACAGATTACCCTTTGATGATCTATATATGTATATTTTCTTTCCTTTCTTTTTTTAAGATATAATTTTCTTTACAGTACGCCTTAACCACTGCCTTGAGTAAGTCTGAATTGGGGCAATAATACTAGGGGATTGTAATTTAGTTGTTGATCAAAACTTTGTGTGGGACTGTATAAATTTATTCATGTTAATGAAAGGCATTTTATTACTTTCTATATGTGACATTAAAGCTATCTATGCCAAACAATAATCTTCTGGCATACCCAGGATAACATCCCACTATTTTAGGATGATCATAAACTAAATTATTCTTTATTTTTAGTTTTTAATAGCTCTAGCTTATTCCAACTGATATAATAATTACTTGTCATTCATGAGTTATCCATTTTATGTGGTACTGCTACAATTGGAAGCACCATGCTATTTCAGAAAAATTTAAATATGTGAGTACTCTCCAAAATCACCAAGTCATTAAATCTATCTTGCTTTATTTTCCCTGAAGATCCAGCGTGGGTGTAAGGAGAAGTGAATAAAAACGCATAGGATGTCAGCCTGGGGTCAGGGCTGCATATTTAGATCCTGACTCCTGGTGGAAGGCAGGTAAATCCACAGGGACAAGTTAGCGAATTCCAATGAGAATTTTTCAAAATCCCAAGTTATACTGATTTATAAAGTTCAAGCATAGCATCACTAATTCCTTTTTTCCCTTGCAATTAAAGAGCTATTCAATTCAATCTTACTTTCCTTAGATGTAAATTTCTCCTTTGTTTTAAATATGTTCTATACCACCTTGAGCACAGGTTTTCATTCACTGAACAGACTTGTTATGGATTCCATATCACGTACTACCACTGAACTAGGCACTATAGTTACAGCAGTAAATAAGGCCGGATTTCTGTCTTCCTGGAGCTTAACATTCTAGAAGGGTCAGAGAAGATAAAGCAGTAAACAAATAATATATATGATTTTTGATACTGGAAAATTCCTTGAAAAAAATATCAGGGAAAGAAAAGAGAGTTATGGAAGAATGAGCAGGCAATTTGAGATGGAAGACTGAGAAAAGGCCTCTCTGAGGAGGTTATATTTGCCTAGAGATATTAATAATGTGTGAGATTTACTTAGATGAGGATAAGGAAGAAAATGTTCCAGAGGAAGAATAGCAATTACCAAGTTCCTGAAGAGGGAAGGCTCTTGATATGTCTGAGGAAGAGGAGACCATTTCTCTCATGTGAGCAGTGTGAGCTATGGGGTAGAATTAGCAGATGAGAGAGAGAGAGAGAGGCAAAGGTGGATCATACCTTCATGGGTGCCATACTGAGGAATGTGGTGTTTAATTTCAATGTGAAGCTATTGGAGAATTAGGTGATGAGAATTTGGTATGTTTTGCAGTTTTAGAAGATTGCTTCTGAATATACTGGATGTGGGAATAAAGAGGAAACTCAAGATTTCCTATCAGGTTTTGGCCTAAGCATCTTGGTCACTGAGGTGCCATTTACTGAAATGAGGAAGTCTGGGGAGGAGATCAGGTTGGAGAAATCTTAGGAGTTCATGTTTTGAACATGTTTGAAATACTCAAGTGCCTGTCGTGAAGGCAACTGGGCAATAAGTTTTAAACTCATGGAAAGGATCCAGGGTTGAATATACAATCTACAAGCATCACCATATGTTGGGTGTTCAAAGTCAAGGTTGCGATAAAATCATGTCAGGGTAAGTGCAGATAGAGTTGAAGAGAAGCATACAGCTATGTCCTCAGGTAATAGGACATGGAGACTTTGGGAAGTCAAGGAGGAGCCAATCAAGGACTAAGCAGGAGTGGCCAGTGAGGTCGGAGGAAAGTCAGGAGAAGGTCATGTCTTGGAAGTCAAATGAGTAGATATTTTAAATTAGAAGCAATTTGTTTCCTACGTCAAGTGCTACTGACAGTGAAGTGATGGTGGTTTAGTCACTAAGTCATGTATGACTCTTGCTACCCCATGGACTGTAGCCTGACAGGCTCCTCTGTCCATGAGATTTCCCAGCCAAGAATATTGGAGTGGGCGGCCATTTCCTTCTCCAGAGGCTCTTCCTGATCCAGGGATTGAACTTGCGTCTCCTGCATCACAAGCAGATTCTTTACCACTGAGTCACCAGGGAAGCCCCTGACAGTAGAGCAATGGCACGCAATTGATTAGTGGTTTGGCAAGATGAAGGTCATTGATGACACCATGAGAGTACGCTTCATGGTTAAAAATGAGGAGAAAATGCCTAACTGAAGTGGGGCTAAAAGAGCATGATAGGCAAGAAAGGGGAGAAAATGGGTAAAGGGAAGATTTGAGCACTGTGGATATATAGTGGAGATCAGAAGAGAGCAATAACTAATGTGTGTTCACGTGTGTATGATGTGTGTGTGTGTGTGTGTGTGTGTGTGTGTGTGTGTGTGTGCTTTGCTTAGTCACCCAGTCCTGTATGACTTTTTGCGACCACATAGACTATAGCCCACCAGGCTCCTCAGTCCATGGGATTCTCCAGGCAACAATACCGGAGTGGGTTGCCATGCCCTCCTCCAGGGGATCTTCCCAACCTAGGGATTGAACCAGGGTCTGCTTGCAGGCGGATTCTTTACCTGATGAGCTACCAGGGAAGCCCCATACAATGTATATATCATGATAGAAATAATTCAGTGAAGAGAGAAAAACTAAAAATACAACAGAGAGGAAAAAACGTCAAGTCTAAAGTCTAATTAGGTAGATGGAATGGAATTTAGTGCAGAAACGGACTAGGTTTTAGATAAGAAGGCAGTTGAAGATGAGTGGTAGGAAAATATACAGTCCTCTTTGAGTGTTTTTATTTTCTCGATGAAATTAGAAGCAGGCTTCTCAGGTTTGAATAAAGAGAGGGAGGAGATACTGGATGTTTGTGGAGAAAGAAGATGGTGAAAACAAGCATAACAGAGTAGAAGACTGATTAACTGAAAAATAGATAGGCTGCCAAGTGCTGGAAAAAGATTGAGATTTGAGTTTATAAATTAAAGTAAGGCTAGTCAGCCTGGAGTGGAATTTTATTCAGACATGGTCACCTGTTGCATTGCGGATGTAGACTAGCCCTGAGTTCAGTTTAACCAACGTTGAAATTTTGCCAGAAAAGTAAGATAGAAAAAGGAGTTGATGGAGATTGCTAGGGAGTGATTTTAGTGATAGACTGTCTGACCTGAGTAAGCAGGGAGATGAGGACGTTAAGGGTGGTGATGGACAGTAAAGACTTGATGAGGGTCAGTGGCTTGTTGAATTGACAATATAGTGGTCAGTCAGTTGGAGACGTAGATAGTTGCCAAAGAGAGGAATATTGGCAGTTTTTGGTAATGAAGGCCTCAGGTGTTGCCATGAAGGCTGCTGATTAGAGTGAGGCAGAGGAAAAAAATATTGGAATTGTGGAGCTCAAGGAATTCAGAGTCTAGGGAGTTACAGGGTTATTTCCATCTATTTGACATCTCACAGTGGTAGAGAGGAGGTCAATTGTCAGGTGACTGCATTTTTAAGATGTTTAGAGAAATGGCAGAGATCCACTGGATGATTGTCTTAAAGGAAGGGTCAGGAAGAGGAAAGAACAGATCTCGATACGGAAAGGGTTCTAGGCCCTACGGTTACAGAGATGATGAGAAAAAAACAAATAGCTGCCAACCCGAGTGCTATGTTGTATTCTCAAGCAGTTTTAAGATTTCACTAAGAGCCAGAAGGTTAAGGAGCCAGAGTACTTGTTGAAGATTTTTCTCAATTTAATGTGTTGGTTAGGAAGATACTAGGGAAGATTTTGAATATTTGGGGAAGGATTGTAGGATTATATTGTTATATCAAGCTGTATTAAAGTTCTTCCCAAAGTTTTAGAAATGTCTGCGTTTTTATGGAAGTTTTTCCTGGTAAGTCTGCCTTAGATGCAATACACTCCATAACAGGTAACAGTGGGGGTGAGGGGTACTTTTCTATATTTTCAAGGCTTCTGAATTTTCTTTACTAAATTTATTAGTAACATATTTATATCCATTGTATTTAGAATACCAATAAAAAGGTTGAATTCTTAATCTTGAAGGAAAAGAACTTGTAATGGCATTATGAGTATTGGCAATGAAAAAATATATATCTAGTTTATATTGTTTAAACCACAAGTTAATCATTATTGTTCTATGAAGGCAATTTTAAACCATTATCTTTCCAACTATGGTCTTTCATCTCCTGCAAGTATGTTTCTGTGTAAATGCATTGCTTACAGTTTCAGCTAGTGAGATTACACTGATGGCTTTCTCTCTGTTTCTGATTGGCTGACTGTGTTTGTATTTTGCTCTTGTTAATTTTTCTGGGTAGAGAATTCCAGTAGTTTTTCAATTGGTATCACTTTTCTAATTGTGATCTAAGATAAAGTTGAGTTTCTTCAGAGAGAATGTGTGTTTGCTTCTGCTAATTGCTTTTAAGTAATGCCGACTGCGTGGATCACAATAAACTGTGGAAAATTCTGAAAGAGATGGGAATACCAGACCACCTGACCTGCCTCTTGAGAAACCTATATTCAGGTCAGGAAGCAACAGTTAGAACTGGACATGGAACAACAGACTGGTTCCAAATAGGAAAAGGAATACGTCAAGGCTGTATATTGTCACCCTGCTTATTTAACTTCTATGCAGAGTACATCATGAGAAACGCTGGGCTGGAAGAAGCACAAGCTGGAATCAAGATTGCCGGGAGACATACCAATAACCTCAGATATACAGAGGACACCAATCTTATGGCAGAAAGTGAAGAGGAACCAAAGAGCCTCTTGATGAAAGTGAAAGAGGAGAGTGAAAAAGTTGGCTTAAAGCTTAACATTCAGAAAATGAAGATCATGGCATCTTATCCCATCACTTCCTGGGAAATAGATGGGGAAACAGTGGAAACAGTGTCAGACTTTATTTTTTTGGGCTCCAAAATTATTGCAGATGGTGACTGCAGCCATGAAATTAAAAGACGCTTACTCCTTGGAAGGAAAGTTTTGACCAACCTAGATAGCATATTGGAGAAGGCAGTGGCAACCCACTCCAGTACTCTTGCCTGGAAAATCCCATGGATGGAGAAGCCTGGTAGGCTGCAGTCCATGGGGTCGCTAAGGGTCTG
>NW_011495084.1:1616158-1627090 GCF_000754665.1 Bison bison bison
GATTTCTTTGGAAGGAATGATGCTAAAGCTGAAACTCCAGTACTTTGGCCACCTCATGTGAAGAGTTGACTCATTGGAAAAGACTCTGATCCTGGGAGGGATTGGGGGCAGGAAGAAAAGGGGACGACAGAGGATGAGATGGCTGGTTGGCCTCACCAACTCCATGGACGTGAGTTTGAGTGAACTCCGGGTGATGGTGATGGACAGGGAGGCCTGGTGTGCTGTGATTCATGGAGTTGCAAAGAGTTGGACCCGACTGAGCAACTGAACTGAACTGAATGGCAACTCAGTATTACAAATTCATTTTAATTTCTATTCTAAAGTAGAGGTCTTTTCAGGCTATATTTGTTGTTCAGTTGCTCAGTTGTGTCCGACTCTTTGCGACCCCATGGGCTGCAGCACACCAGGCTTCCCTGTCCATCACCAACTCCTGGAGCTTGTTCAAACTCATGTTCATTGTGTTGGTGATGCCATCCAACTGTCTCATCCTCTGTTGTCCCCTTTCTTCCTGTCTTCAATCTTTCCCAGCATCAGGATCTTTTCCAACAAGTTATCTCTTCCCATCAGGTGGCCAAAGTATTGGATCTTCAGCATCAGTCCTTCAAATGGTATGGGGAGGGAGGAGGGAGGAGGGTTCAGGATGGGGAACACATGTATACCTGTGGCAGATTCATTTTGATATATGGCAAAACCAATACAATATTGTAAAGTGAAATAAAATAAAATTAAAAAAAATGAATATTCAGGGTTGATTTCCTTTGCAATTTACTGGTTCGATCTCCTCGCTGTCCAAGGGACTCTCAAGAGTCTCTTCCAGCACTTCAGTTTGAAGGCCTCAATTCTTTGGCCCTCATCCTTTCTTGGTCTTCACTTGTATCTTAGTTGGTAAAGCGTCTGCAATGGTAAATGTAAACAGTCTGCAGTAGGTAAAGAATCTCCTGCAATGCAGGAGACCTGGGTTTGATTCCTGGGTCAGGAAGATCCCCTGAAGAAGGAAATGGCAAGCCCCTCCAGTATTCTTGCCTGGAGAATCCCATGGACAGAGGAACCTGGCAGGCTACAGTCCATGGGGTCGCAAGAATCAGACATGACCTAGAAGCTAAATCCCACCACCATCCTTTTTTATTGTATAGCTCTTGCACCTATACACGACTATTGCAAAAACCATAGCTTTGACTATATAGATGTTTGTCGGCAAAGTAATGTCTCTGCTTTTTAATATGCTGTCTAGATTTGTCATAACTTTTCTTCCAAAAACCAAGCATCTTTCCATTTCATGGCTGCAGTCACCGTCCGCAGTGATTTTGGAGCCCAAGAAAATAAAGTCTATCACTGTTTCCATTGTTTCCCCATCTATTTGCCATGAAGTGATGGGACCAGATGCCATGATCTTCATGTTTTGAATGCCGAGTTGTAAGCCAGCTTTTTCACTCTCTTCTTTCACCTTTATCAAGAGTATCTTTAATTCTTCTTTGCTTTCTGCCATTAGGGTGGTGTCAAATGGCTATCTGAGATTATTAATATTTCTCCTGGCAGTCTTGGTTCCAGCTTGTGTTCATCCAGCCCAGCATCTCACACAATGTACTCTGCATCTAGGTTAAATAAGTAGGGTGACACTATACAACTTTGACATACTCTGTTCCCAATTTTGAATCAGTCCATTGTTCCATGTTGGTTCTAAGTGATTATATATGTTCCATGGATTTGAGCCACGTATGCTCATAGGGATAGGCTTACAGTTCCAACAATGCATAGTTTTTTTTTTTTCTTTTTTCCTATTCCACCTCTCATCCAGAGGCATGATAAGAGGAAAAAAATTACTTTTCTGTCCTCTTTTTCTTGGTAGGTTTCCTTCTCACTCCTTGTTCTGTGAGAGTGAACATACCACATTGCACAAGTCTAGGAAGAACCGCTCAGGTTCTCTTCAACTCTTCTGAAGAATTCAAAGTGCCCCCAGAATTGGCCTGTGTCATGGGTCTTGTTGAAATTGCATTCTTTGGGGATTCAACACTTGATGCAGGGATATTTTTTACCCTTCTTCTGGCCCAGGGTTTTATCTTCTTTTTCTGGCTCTCCACACAGCAGTTAATACAGAAACTCAAAGTCACCAGGATTGACCATTACCCTGTAAGTCAGAGCAGGCTTTAGTTCCAGCATATCAGGACTCCTATTTTTACTTTTGTTTGTTTGTTTTTTGTATTTGTTTTTAGTCCACCATAGATTTCTTACTTCTTTGCCAGCTCTGCAATTCCTTACAAGAAAAAGGTTAATTTTTATGTAAAGTTTTACTTCTTTTAATTATAATGATCATTCATTTAGTGTAGCTTTTCCAATATCCAGTTTTCTAGACTTGGAATCCCACATGTAGTATTAACAGTTAATTATATGTAGAGAACCATTTTGTGTCCATTACATTCAATATAATAAAAGCATTAATAGATACAGGAAACTCATATTTTATTTATTGATAAATTGTATCCTTGGGCTTCCCTGAGGGCTAAATGGGTAAAGAAACCACCTGCAATGCAAGAGAAACAAGAAATGCAGGTTTGATCCCTGGGTCATGTAGATCCCCTAGAGAAGAAAATGGCAATCCATCCAGTATTCTTGCCCGGAAAATCCCATGAACAGAGAAGCCTGGCAGGCTACAGTTTAGGAGGTCACAAAGAGTCGGACAAGAATGAGTGACTAAGCACACACATCCTTAGGAGACTGTTTTGTTACCAGGTTATTATATCCTTTCCTTTTATCTAGCAGAGGATCCTTGCCTTGTCATAGATCATATTGTATATCAAAACTAATCTATTAACCATTTATATGTTGTTATTAATGAAAGACAGATCAATTTTTAAGTGTTTTCAAGTTCTCCTTCTTGTACAGTTAGCCTGTACCTGGGGGCCCTGAATCCACCGATTCAACCAATTGTTCATTGAAAGTATTTGAAAAAAAGTTGCAGAAAAAATGTTCTAAAAAGCAAAACTTAAATTTCCTGCATGCTGGCAGGCAACTATTTACATAGCATTTCCATTGTATTTACAATTATTTACCTAATCCATTGTATTAGGTATTATAAATAATCTAGAGACGATTTAAAGTATACAGGAGAATGTTGTTAGGTTCTATGCAAATACTGTGCAATTATATATAAGGGACTTGAGCATCCTTGGAGCTTGGTATCCATGAAAGGGGTGGGGGCATGGGGGCCCTGGAACCATTTCCCTGCATGTACCATGGGACCACTGTATCTGCATGTTCTGCTCAGGAAGACAGTTTAGTATAGTCTCAAGTATTTTGATAAAAAATACGAGAAAGCAATGGCAACCCACTCCAGTACTCTTGCCTGGAAAACCCCATGGACAGAGGAGCCTGGTAGGCTGCAGTCCATGGGGTCGCTAAGAGTCGGACAGGACTGAGCGACTTCCCTTTCACTTTTCACTTGCATGCATTGGAGAAGGAAATGGCAACCCACTCCAGTGTTCTTGCCTGGAGAATCCCAGGGACAGAGAAGCCTGGTGGGCTGCCGTCTATGGAGTCGCATAGAGTCGGACACGACTGAAGCGACTTAGCAGCAGCAGCAACATTCAATAAACTTTAGAGTTGTAGTATGAATTTTCTTTGAGATGAAAATTTTCTTGCACAGTTGCAAGTGCTATAATATACCCATATTTTTCTACATTTAGGATATTTATTATAATTGCATTCTACTGAAACTTCTGATGTGTGTGTGTGAGGGTGGCGGGGGGGGGGGCTTTCCTGCTGGGTCAGTGGTAAGAATCCCCCTGAAATGCAGGAGCCACAGGAGATGCAGGTTCGATCCCTCGGTTGGGAAGATCCCCTGGAGGAGGGCATGGCTACCAACTCTAGTATTCTTGCCTGGAGTATCCCCTTGGACAGAGGAGCCTGGTGGGCTACAGTCCCTGGGCCACAAAGAGTAAGACATGACTGAAGTGACTTGACAAGTGTGTATATGTGTGTGTATCCTAGACCTTTGGGGTGAAAACATCAGCAGAATACATTATTAGCATAGAATTGTTTATGCTATATATATAATTTTTTTTTTTTTAGTGCCTGATAGTGCACCAGAAAATATTACTTACAAAAATATTTCCTCTGGAGAGATTGAGCTGTCATTCTTCCCTCCAAGTAGTCCCAATGGAATTATACAAAAATATACGATTTATCTAATGAAAAGTAATGGAAATGAGGAAAGAACGATAAATACAACTTCTTTGGTCCAGAATATTAAAGGTAAAAAAATATAATGTTGGATATTTATGTTTGTTTTGACCAAGTGACCACAAATCATCAGCTTGTTGTTGTAAGTGAGAAGTGTAGTTAGTTTTATACAGAGTGTGACAGTTCCAGCTCTTTGGTTCAATAAGGTAGGAGTTTATTGCAGATCACGTGAAAGAAGACTCAGTTCTTTTCCACATTTTTCTACATTGTTCTGTCTTCATAATAGGAGTTACTGTTCCAAGAACTACATTTTCACTTAGTTTTTACTTTTGGAAGGTTGTTAAGAAACATTTCATAGTTTTTTTTCCTGCATATACTTAAAGGTTATTTTGTAAGTCTTATCTATCTTATTTCTATTTAGGACTGAAGAAGTACACGCAGTATACAATTGAGGTGTCAGCTAGTACTCTCAAAGGTGAAGGAATTCGGAGTGCACCTGTAAATGTGCTTACTGAAGAAGATGGTAAATATAGCAGTGAAGACTTGATAAATTTTTAATCTGTCACGTTTCAAAAAACATGTATATAAAATGAAGATATAGTATAAGAATTCTCCTTGCCTTGAGTAGCATGTATGTGCTGCTACTGCTGCTAAGTCGCTTCAGTCGTGTCCGACTCTGTGCGACCCCATAGACGGCAGCCCACCAGGCTCCGCCATCCCTGGGATTCTCCAGGCAAGAACAGTGGAGTGGGTTGCCATTTCCTTCTCCAATTTATGTGCTGCATCAGCTTTATATTGATATTTCATTGTCATGGTTTAAAAGAAGCTTGCAAAGTCATATTTATGTTCAGTAACATCAGGTGTAAAATTCATTTTTTTATTCTTAACTCATTCATACTCTGTGAAAAAATCAGTAATTTTTTTCCCATGGGAATTTTTAAGGCTAAAATTTTTGGTGCACATAGCTTGAACATCAATCTGGGTATGTTATGACCATGTTTTTCACTTTTAACATTCATAAGAATAGACATTTAATAAGTTTTGTAGTAGATTCTGTTATGTCAACCTTCAGCATTTTTAAAATTTATTTTTTATTGCAGGATAATTGCTTTACAGAATGTTGTCGTTTTCTGTCAAACCTCAACATGAATCAGCCATAAGTATACAGATATCCCCTCCCTTTTGAACCTCCCTCCCATCTCCATCCCCATCCCACCCTCTAGGTTGATACAGAGCCCCTTTGAGTTTCCTGAGCCATACAGCCAACTCCCGTTGGCTATCTATTTTACATGTGGTAATGTAAGTTTCCATGTTACTCTCTCCATACATCCCACCCTCTGCTCCCCTCTCCCCATGGCCATAAGTCTATTCTCTGTCTGTTTCTCCATTGCTGCCCTGTAAATAAGTTCGTCAGTACCATTCTTCTAAATTCCATATATACGTGTTAGAATATTTACCTTTCTCTATCTGACTCATTTCTCTCTGTATAATAGGTTCTAGGTTCATCCACTTCATCAGAACTAACTCAAATGCATTCCTTTTTATGGCTGAATAATATATACCACAACTTCTTTATCCAGTCATCTGTCGATGGAAATCTAGGCTGCCTCCATGTTCTAGTTATTGTAAATAGTGCTGCAAGGAACAATGGGATACTTGTGTCTTTCTCAATTTTGGTTTCCTCAGGGTGTATGCCCAGGAATGGGATTGCTGGGTCATATGGTGGTTTTATTCCTAGTTTTTAAAGGAACCTTGTACCATCTTCCATACTGGCTGTATCAATTTACATTCCCACCAGCAGTGCAAGAGCGTTCCCTTTTCTCCACACCCTCTCCAGCATTTATTGTTTGTAGACTTTTTGATGATGGCCATTCTGACCAGTGTGAGTTGATTTTGTAGTTTGTAGTTTTGATTTGCATTTCTCTAATAATGAGTGGTGCTAAGTATCTTTTCATGTGTTTGTTAGCCATGTTTGTGTGTTTGTTTCATATGTTTTCTTTGGAGAAAAGTCTGTTTAGGTCTTTTCCCCACTTTTTGATTGGGTTGGTTGTTTTTCTGGCATTGAGTTGTATGAGCTGCTTGTATATTTTGGAAATTAATCCTTTGTCAGCTGTTTCATTTGCTGTTATTTTCTCCTATGCTTAGGGTTGTCTTTTCACCTTGCTTATAGTTTCCTTTTTATCAGGTCTCACTTCTTTACTTTTGTTTTTGTTTTTTTTTTAAATTTTATTTTATTTTTAAACTTTACAATATTGTATTAATTTTGCCAAATATCGAAATGAATCCGCCACAGGTATATAGAGGATCTTGCTTTGATTTATGTTGTTGAGTGTTCTGCTTATGTTTTCCTCTAAGAGTTTTATAGTTTCTGGTCTTACATTTAGGTTTTTCATCTATTTTGAGTTTATCTTTGTGTATGGTGTTAGGAAGTGTTCTATTTCATTCTTTTACATGTAACTGTCCAGTTTTCCCAGCATCATTTATCCAAGAGGCTGTCTTTGCCACATTGTATATTCTTGCCCCCTTTGTCAAAAATAAGGTACCCATAGGTCATGGGTTTATTTCTGGGCTGTCTATCTTGTTCCATTGGTCTGTATTTCTGTTTTTGTATCAGTGCCGCACTGTCTTCATGACTGTAGCTTTGTAGTATAACCTGAAGTCAGGAAGGTTGATTACCTCAGCTTGATTCTTCTTTCTCAAGACTGCTTTGGCTATTTGGGGTCTTTTGTGTTTCCATATGAATTGTGAACATTTTTGTTCTAGTTCTATGAAAAATGCCATTGGTAATTTGATAGGGATTGCACTGAATCTGTAGATTGTGTTTGGTAGTGTAGTTATTTTCACAGTATTGATTCTTCCTACCCAGGAACATGGAATATCTCTCCATCTGTTTACGTCATCTTTGGTTTCTTTCATTAGTGTCTTATAATTTTCTGTGTACATTTCTTTTTTCTCCTTAGGTAAGTTTATTCCTACATATTTAATTCTTCTTGTTGCAATGGTGAAGGTTCTTGATTCCTTAATTTCTCTGCCTGATTTTTCAATGTTAGTGTATCGAAATGCAAGTGATTTCTGTGTATTGATTTTGTATCCTGCAACTTTGCCAAATTCAATGAATAGCTCTAGTAATTTTCTAATACTATCTTTAGGGTTTTCTATGTATAGTATCATGTCATCTGCAAACAGTGAGAGCTGTACTTCTTCTTTTCCGATCTGGATTCTTTTTATTTCTTTTTCTTTTCTGAGTGCTGTAGCTAGGACTTCCAAAACTATGTTGAATAATAGTGGTGCAAGCGGACACCCTTGTCTTGTTCCCGATCTTAGAGGGAATGCTTTTGGTTTTTCGCCATTGAGAATAATGCTTGCTGTAGGCTTATCATTTATGGCCTTTACTATGTTGAGGTAGGTTCCTTCTATGCACATTTTTGAAGAGTTTTAATAATAAATGAGTGCTGAATTTTGTCAAAGACTTTTTCTGCATCTATTGAGATTACTATATGATTTTTCTCTTTCAATTTGTTAATATGGTGTATCACATTGATTTGCATATATTGAAGAATTCTTGCATCCCTGGAATAAACCCAACTTGATCATGGTATATGAGCTTTTTGATGCATTGCTGAATTCTCTTTGCTAAAATTTTGTTGAGGATTTTTGCATCTATGTTCATCAGTGATATTGACCTGTAGTTTTCTTTTTTTGTGTTGTCTTTGTCTGGGTTTGGTATCAGGGTGATGGTGGCCTTGTAGAATGAATTTGGTAGTGTTGCTCCCTCTGCTATTTTTTGAAAGAGTTTTAAAAGGATAGGCATTAGCTCTTCTCTGAATGTTTGATAGACGTCTCCTGTTAAGCCATCTGGTCCTGGGCTTGTTTTTTCAGAGATTTTGGATCACAGCTTCAATTTCAGTGCTTGTAATTGGATTGCTCATAATTTCTTCTTCCTGGTTCAATCTTGGAATATTGAACTTTTCTAAGAATCTGTCCATTTCTTCCAGGTTATCCATTTTATTGCCTTATAGATGTTCATAATAGTCTCTTATAATCCTTTGTATTTCTGCGTTGTCTGTTGTAACCTCTTCTTTTTCATTTCTAATTTTGTTGATTCTTCTCTCTTTTTTCTTGATGAGTCTGGCTAGAGGTTTGTCAATTTTGTTTATCTTCTCAAAGAACCAGCTTTTATTTTTATTTATCTTTACTATTGTTTCTTTCATTTCATTTTCATTTATTTCTGCTCAGAAATAAATTTCTCTTTCCTCCTATTAAATTTTTGTTGTGGTTCTTCTTTTTCCGGTTATTTTAGCTGTAAAGTTAGGTTGTCTGTTCGATGTTTTTCTTGTTTCTTGAGGTGGGATTGTATTGCTATAAACATCCTCTTAGAACTGCTTTTGCTGCATCCCATAGGTTTTGAGTTGTCATGTTTTCATCGTCATTTGTTTCTAGAAATTTTTTGATTTCTTCAGTAACCTGTTGGTGATTATGTGTTGAAATGTCTTGTTTAATCTCCATGTGTTTGTGTTTCTTACACTTTTTTTCTTGTAATTGATATCTAGTCTCATAGCGTTGTGGTTGGAGAAGATGCTTGATAACGATTTCAATTTTCTTAAATAACGATTTCAATTTTCTTAAATTTATTGAGGTTTGATTTATGACCCAAGATGTGGTCTATCTTGGGGAATAGTCCATGTGCACTTGAGAAGGTGTATTCTTTTGCATTTGGATGGAATGCCCTGAAGATATCAATCAGATCCATCTCATCTAATGTATCATTTAAGACTTGTGTTTCCTTATTAACTTTCTGTTTTGATGATCTGTCCATTGGTGTGAGTAGGGTGTTTAAGTCTCCTACTATCATTGTGTTGCTGTCAATTTCTCCTTTTATGTCTGTCAGAGTTTGTCTTATGTATTGAGGTGCTTCTGTATTGGGTGCATAGATATTTACAATTTTTATGTCTTCCTCTTGGACTGATCCCTTGATCATTATGTAGTGTCCTTCCTTATCTCTTGTAATATTCTTTATTTTAAGATCTATTTTGTCTGATATGAGGATTGCTACTCCAGCTTTCTTTTGCTTCCCATTTGCATGGAATATATTTTTCCATCCTCTCACTTTCAGTCTCTACGTGTCTTTAGGTCTGAAGTGGGTTTCTTGTAGACAGTTCATATATATGGGTCTTGTTTTTGAATCCATTCAGCCAGTCTGTGTCTTTTTGTTGGAGCATTAATCCATTTACATTTAAAGTAATTATTGATATATATGTTCCTATTGCCATTTTTGGAGTTTGGAGTTGATTTTGTAGATCTTTTTTCTTCTCTTGTACTTCTTGACTATATAGGTCCCTTTAACATTTGTTGTAAAGCTGGTTTGGTGGTAGTGAATTCTCTTGCTTGTCTGAAAAACTTTTTATATTTCCATCAATTTTGAATGAGATCCTTGCTGGGTAGATTTTTCCCTTTCAGTACTCTAAATATATCCTGCCATTCCCTTCTGGCCTGCAGAGTTTCTGCTGAAAGATCAGCTGTTAAGCATATTGGGTTTCCTTTGTATGTTACTTGTTGCTTCTCCCTTGCTGCTTTTAATATTCTTTCTTTGTATTTAGTCTTTGTTAGTTTGATTAGTATGTGTCTTGGCATGTTTCTCCTTGGGTTTATCCTGTATGTGCCTCTTGGACTTGAGTGACTATTTCCTTTTCCATGTTGAGGAAACTTTCAACTATAATCTCTTCAAAATTTTTCCATATCCTTTCTTTTTCTCTTCTTCTGGGACCCCTGTAGTTTGAAAGTTGGTGCATTTGATATACTCCCAGAGGTCTCTGGGCTATCCTCAGTTCTTTTCATTCTTTTTACTTTGTCCTGCTCTTTAGAAGTTATTTCCAACATTTTATCTTCCAGTTCACTGATTCGTTCTTCTGCTTCAGATATTCTGCTATTGATTCCTTCTAGAGTATTTTTAATTTCAGTAATTGTGGTGTTTGTCTCTGTATGTTTATTCTTTAATTCTTCTAGGTCTTTGTTAATTGATTCTTGCATTTTCTGCATTTTATTTTCAGAGTTTTTGATCATCTTACTATAATTATTCTGAATTCTTTTTCAGGTAGTTTGTCTATTTCCTCTTTATTTGGACTTCTGTGTTTCTAGTTTGTTCCTTCATTTGTGTAGTATTTCTCTGCCTTTTCATTATTTTTTTTTAACTTTTTGTGTTTGAGGTCTCCTTTTCCCAGTCTTCAAGGTTGACTTCTTTCTTCCTTTTGGTTTCTGCCCTCCCAAGGTTGGTCCAGTGGTTTGTGTAGGGTGAGATTTGTGCTGAGATTTTGTTTGTTTGTTTGTTTTTCCTCTGGTGGGCAAGGCTGAGTGAGGTGGTAATCCTGTCTTCTAATGATTGGGTTTGTATTTTTGTTTTGTTTGTCCTTTAGATGAGGTGCCCTGCACAGGGTGCTACTGGTGGTTGGGTAATGCCGGGTCTTGTATTCAAGTGGTTTCCTTTGTGTGAGTTCTCACTATTTGATACTCCTTAGGGTTAGTTCCGGAGAAGGCAATGGCACCCCACTCCAGTACTCTTGCCTGGAAAATCCCATGGACGGAGGACCCTGGTGGGCTGCAGTCCATGGGGTCGCTAAGAGTTGGACACGACTGAGCGACTTCACTTTCACTTTTCACTTGCATGCATTGAAGGAAATGGCAACTCACTCCAGTGTTCTTGCCTGGAAAATCCCAGGGACAGGGGAGCCTGGTGGGCTGCTGTCTATGGGGTCACACAGA
>NW_011495084.1:1627190-1636357 GCF_000754665.1 Bison bison bison
CTGGTAGTCTAGGGTCTTGGAGTCAGTGCTCCCACTCCAAAGGTTCAGGGCTTGATCTCTGGTCAGGAACGAAGATCCCACAAGTGGTTTGTTATGGCATTAAGTGAGATTAAAACAAATATCCAAAAATGAGAAACCAAAGTGAACCCCAGGAAAATGACAGTTACAAAATCAGCCAAATAATACTTAAAATAATGGAATATACACATAAACCCAAGTCAAATAGTAGATTGACCCAGCGAACAAAGGAAATAAAAAATTATATTTACCTGTTAAGAACAAAACTAACTAAAGCACAAACTGGAAAGCAAAACTAAAGCAAGGTGCCAAGTGGGGAATAAAGCAATGAAAACAAAACTAACAAATATGTTGAGAGGAAAGGAAAGAAAGAAAAGAAAGAATAGATATGCAAAGTTAAATAGAGGTACATGAAGAAGATTTATATACATTAAAGATTAACTGCAAGGGGGAAAAAGCAGTAGGAAAGGCAAACAAAGGAATAAATGTAGAAAAAATATAATAGGTTTAAAAAATTAAAAATTAAAATTATAAAAAAGAAGAAGAAGAAAGAAAAAAGAAAAATTCCATAGAACTGCAAAAGTCCAACGTAGAGGCAGAAGTTTATAACAACAATAAGAAGTGTGACTGAATATACACATATACGTATATACCCATAAGCAAAATCAAAACAGTCCAACAAAAATAAAGTACAATAGATTGACCTGGCGAACAAATGAAAGCAAAAGTTATATCTACCAGAACAAAACTAACTGAAGCACAAACTGGAAAACAAAACTAAAGCAAGGTGCCAATTGAGGAATAAAGCAATGAAAATAAAACTAACAAATATGAGAGGAAAGGAAAGAAAGAATAGATATGAAAAGTTAAATAGAGATAGATAAAGATTTGTATACATTAAAGATTAACTGCAAGGGGAAAAGAACAGTAGAAAAAGCAAACAAAGGAATAAATGTAGAAAAAATAAAATAGGTTAAAAAAATTAAAAATTAAAATTAAAAAAGAGAAAAAAATTCCACAGAACTGCAAAAGCCCAATGTAGGGGCAGAGGTTTATAACAACTAAAAAATGTGTCTGAGAAGAAAAAAAAAAGCTCAAAAGCTTAATTAGATTTCATATTGCCAATAAAATCAACAACTACAACGGGGCGGGGGGGGGAGGAAAAAAAAAAAGAAAAAATCCAAAAGAATCTACAGAACAAGTCAAAACATAAGAATAATAAATGCTTTTCTTGAGTCACTGCTGTCAGAGTCCTTCACCTCGCTGGGAGTCACAGTTCATCTTACCTCCCTAGGATGCCCTCCAATACTGTGCTGATCTCTGGACCTGCTATGGGGGCAGCTCAGATTCTAATCTGGTCCGACTTCTGTGTGTTCTTGCCTCCAGTGTCCACAGCTATCAGAGCTAGCGTGTTTTCTTTTGTGGGAGCTCTCAGTGACCTTTTATATATTCCGTAGACACAGAGTTTGCCAGTTGACCATGTGGATTTAATCTGCACCTTGTATAGCTGTTGGGAACGTTTTGGGTCTTCTTCCTTAGCCACACTGCCCCTGGGTTTCAATTGTGGTTTTATTTCCACCTCTACACGTGGGTCGTCTACAAGGGTTTAGCTCCTGAGGCTTTCCTGGAGAGCTTGGGTTTGCCCCGTGAGGGCCAGGTGTGGAGGTCGTGCAGCTGCTTGGGTCGCAGGGGCTCTGGCAGCACCAGGTACTCAGGGGGTTGGCGGCTAAGGCAGCAGGGAATACAGTGCTCTAGAAGGATATGGCAACCAGTATTGGCCAATACGCTCCAGTATTCCTGCCTGGAGAACCCCCTCTCTGACAGAGGAGCCTGGCAGGCCACAGCCTACAGTGTTGCAAAGCGTCGGACATGAATGAAGCAACCCTGTGTGCATAGAGGCAAGACTCTTTTTTTGCCTGTGGCAGCTTTGCCCAAGTGAGAGTTGAGTGTGAAGGTGGTGCAGCTGCTTGGCTTGCAGGGACCCAGGTGATGCCACGTGTGCAGGGACACAGACTGCCTCTGCTGCAGGAGTTATGGCCCTGTCAGCGTCTTTTTTCAAGCTTCTTGTAGCCGGTGATCAGAAGGCCTCTTTGGTCAGTGTTTCTCCGTACCTCCACCTGTTCAGGCACTCGGAGGGTTCCCTTGCCTGGGGTCCTTCTCTGTTGTTAGACGTGCCGGGCACATAGAGGGGCCCCCCTGGCTGGGGTCCTACTCTGTAGATCAGTGCATCAGGCACTTAAAGGAGCACACTTGGTGGGGTCCTACTCCGTAGTTCAGGGCATCAGGCGTTTGATGGGCCAGCCTCTCTATTGTTCAGCTGCTGATGCTGTTGTGGGGGGAGAGGCCATGGTGATGACCCCACCTCCTCCATGTGACTCAGCAGTATTGCTTTGCTTCCAAAGCTGCCTGGCTTTCCTCCACAGGCATTTCCCACCACAGTCTCCTCCCTCACATCCCCTCGATCTGTCTCTCTGCAGTCAACAGCAGCCCTCGTCCTGGGTTTGCCCCACAATCCCTAAACTCCAGCTCCCAGCAGCTGCCCCTTCCAGGAGACCAGCATTCCTACTCGGGGTATGTATGGCTGTGGCAAGGACTGTCTGATTCTCATTCCATTTAGGCTGCCACAGATCAGCTGTTTCACTCTCAGCCTTAAATGTTTCTCCTCTGACTCAGACAATTGTCCCGCTGTGGGGATCGGACCCTGGCTTCAGTTCCCCCACCAGCTGAGGGCAGGTCCAGTCCTTCTCACACTCCTGCTTTTCCCCCTGGTTCCTTCACCCTGCCAAGTTTTGCATGGTTCTATATGTTTTTTTCCACTGGTCGGGTACTCCTGTCCGCTCTCAGCTGGTGTTCTACATGGACTTCTGTGTCTGACCGTGTGTTCCTGATGTATCCGTGGAGAGAGTTGTACTCCACGTCGACCTACTCCTCCGCCATCTTGTTCTCTCCTTAAGTTGCTTTTTAATCTGTTGCTTTTAAAAGCAAAAACATCCCAGGAGAACAGAACTCATAACCTTCATCCTGTGCCAGGTATATTACATACATGTGTCATTTCATGCCCAGGGAGACCTTTACAGAGTCCAAGCTCGTTCTGCTCGCCACACAATAAGTCAGTGAATCCGAAACAAGGTGTTGGGATCAGGAAGGGCCTGTAGCATTTTTTTATGTTATTAAGATTAGCTTGCTAATGAGTTCAGGCTATTTACCAGACTTCTCTCCATAATTTGCCAAGATGCTATTCCTGAATGTTAATAGCCTTCATTTTCAACTTTTAAGCTCACCTTTCCTCACTTGGATAAAACCAACTTTACTATTGAGACCACTTTACAATGCTACTTCACCAAGTTGTAGGCATATTATCATGCTAAAAACAAAATTACTTTTGAGAGATGCATTTTGGATTTGGAGTTGCCTTTTATGTTTTCTACATTGTATATTTTGAGAATATTCTTCTTCTTCTGCAAAAGTCAGTCCCATTGCCAGGAGGAGGAGTTCTGGATGTAACATGTGTTCGTAGAATATCTTTTTTCACCCTCTCAAGCTTTCCCCATCTTCCCATTGAACTGTGCTTTATGGATGTTCAGATTACAGTCATTCACCAGTTTCTGTCTTCTCATGGGTTAGTCTTCCTTAGTTATTGCCTCTGCTTCCTATGCTTGTTTCTTCAGCAGAACTTACCTGTCCAAATTTTCATTTTTTCATAATTAGATTTTTCTTGCTCTCAAAGTGAAAATTTACCAAATAAATGAATTTTCCCCGTGGGACAGTGGTTAAAGGCTAGGGTAGAAGGTTAGATTGTCTTCTGTCTTAGATAATGTCTCAGAAAGATGTACTAGATCATTTTAGCAATGCCCTACTAGATAGAGTACCCACTTCTTAATTTCTAATCTAAATAGCCCATGTAGTAAGAATTTGAGGTTGTTTCTGAAGGAACCTAGACCAGTAGACAACATATGTTATTATTTTGAGCAGTCAGAGTTTATTACTGCTCATGTCAATAGTTTCAAATTATACCTGGGCTATTCAAAATATGAAGTTATGGTAAACATCCATATAAGTGCTTGGCTCAGTCATTGACATAGTTGCTAACAAACAGGGTAAAGAACAAAACCCCCTTATAGAAAAATTACAGCCAACCTAAAATGGATAAAGGCCTCAGAAGTTTTGCTTTTTGTTGGGTATTAGGAACTCCTTATCTTCTTTAGAAGAGATCTAAATTTGACAAATATGTAGACAATTAATTTTGATAATTATAATTACTGGTAGAAGTGTTCATCAGGACAAAAATAAGAATTTTAGCTACTCTGAGTGTCCAGGAAAATGTAGCAGATTAAGTTATGTTTAAGCTCTGACCTGAAGCAAGATGAGTAGAGAGAGGGTTAGGGATAGGAATGACCATGCCAAGCAGAGAAAGTAAAAGCCTTATGAAGACCCTTCTTATCTATACTCATATCTCTGTCATGATGAGTTGGATAGATTGCAAAAGACATTGCATTTATTTATTCTAGTTTTTCCAATTTCATTTTTTAAAATTGCAGTTCTGAAGTGAAAGTGAAAGTCACTCAGTTGTGTCCAACTTTCCATGGTATTCTCCAGACCAGAATACTGGAGTGGGTAGCCTGTCCCTTTTCCAGGAAATCTTCCTAACCCAGTGTTTGAACCCAGGTCTCCCACATTGCAGGCAGATTCTTTAACAGCTGAGCCACAAGGGAAGCCCAAGAATACTGGAGTGGATAGCCTATCCCTTCTCCAGCAGATCTTCCCAACCCAGGAATTGAACCGGGGTCTCCTGCATTGCAGGCAGATTCTTCACCAACTGAGCTATTTCTGAAGAGTGTAAAAGTAATTTTGACAAATGTTAAAATGGTTAAAACTTTGTCTGATATAGTAGATATGCAGTATTTTACTTAAAAAGGCATTTAATCACACTTTTTTAGTAATAAAAAGTTTGACATAAAAAAGAAACTACTCAAGAATATATTGAAGATTAAATATAAAACACCAAGAGCTGATATTCCACTTAAACATCTTAAAGCATAAAGCATATTATCAAAGATAAATGCTTAGTTACAACATACAGTGTTCTGTATAAGTGCTAGTTTTGATTAAAATTCTTTTTTCCCAATAATAAACAAAAGTTTTGCAGTGATATTTAGAAAAATATCACAGTTTTTTGTTTTCACAAATGAAAGAGTTTCCTCAGTTAGAGGTAATTCATATCTTGGGAAACAAACACCTCCAATGGGATATATGGATTCTGTGATAATCAGTTTTGATAGCATTTTTATTGTGGTGCCAGTGAGAATATCAACGGAAAATATAAATACAGCTGCTACTGTTATTTTGTGGAACTTATTTCATAAAGCTTTTCTCTGCTCAATAAACTCTTTTTTGAAGAATTGTTATTATCAGAATAACAATATCAAACCATATCAAAACACACATGTATGTGTACACATGCACTATAGTTGGGATTATCCCAAAAGTTAGAAGGAAAATATAATAATTCAAGCAGCATCTTCAAATCACTGGAAAAAAGTGATCTGCACAATACTAATCTATAAATTAAAACTGTTTAAAGAAATCTGAACTAATCCTCAGAATTTCTACTAGGTGTGAGTTCAGTTTCCATGTATAACTAAAACAGTGATCAAAATTATAGTAATTTATACCCCTTTACATGCAAAAAATGTTAATATTTTAAAATATTACTCTGCTATTATGTAGCAACTGAGAACTTGCATTCTAAATGTTTTATCTAAGTTGAAATATATACTTGATAATTAGTTTACAGTATTTTTTAGTGTTTAATGTATTTTTTTAATGCAGAATGGCTGAAATATTTGAATCCTTACACTATGATAGCACAATTAGAAATAGACCCTAAAATGTCTATATACTTGTTTATGTGCTACATTGGCATTTCCTTTGTCAACCATTCAATTTTGAAGATTTAGTGAACACATTTTGATGCTATTTTGCAGTTTAATGACACACATGAAATTGAGGAGTATAGTTTTCATTGTGAGGTCGGTCAGTTGCTTTCACAATGCTATGCTTATCACTTTACCACTTCTTGGATGTGTGATTTTTTCCCCCGGTTCTTTTTATTGTTTTGGGAGCTCTTTTATTGTATATTTACTCACCCCAGTAGTTTTATTTTTATTAGAGGATGATAATTTACCAAGATGTCCTTGAATGGTAGGTGAATCACAGTGTCATAACCCTTGTTCTTTTTTTCTCATGAAATATTTTTTTCCATTGAATCACAGAAACAGATGTTCTAACACCACCATGCAAAATCTTTTATCATCTCATTTTGAAAGTAAACAGCCTCTCCAGCCCATGGAGAAAGGCCCTGTACCCAATTCATTTACCAGAAAGTTCAAAATAAAAATTCTGTGCATTTCTATTTTAGCTGCTGCTTATGTATGTTTAATAAAATATTAATACATTATCTTATACCCTAACTTTTCAGCTCCTGATTCTCCCCCACAAGACTTCTCTGTAAAACAGTTGTCTGGTGTCATGGTGAAGTTGTCATGGCAACCACCCCTGGAGCCAAATGGAATTATCCTCTATTACACAGTTTATGTCTGGTAAGAATTTTTTTTCCTTTCTGGAAATAGTTCTGAGAACAAGTATTAATCTGTAACATAATAGGAATGCAGTTTTAAAATTTCAGATTGTGAAGCTACATTAGAAATCTGATTATTAATAGGCTAGTTTATATGCTTTTATTAAGAAACAACTTTTTCCCATATTAGGTGGAGGTCCAAGCATAGTCAAATAATGTGAATTTTGTAATCAAAACAAAATAAATGTATTATGTATAATTACATTAGAATCCTGCTCTTCAGCATCATGGACTGCTCATGTGACTCCAACTGTAATTATATGTGAAAAGCTTTTAGAATATTACTCCAGTATTCTCTATGCCACTCTCCTTTTAAGTTTCCTTGAGCAGAATATTTTAAACTAAAATTTAACTAAAAGATATTTCTCCAGAACTCTATTATTTAAGGTCAATTGTCCATTGAAATGTAAGCAGTGTATTTATTTTTTACTGATCACCTTTACCCTACTTGCCTATTTATGAGTCAGTTGTGAAAAAAGACATAATCCTATAGTGCTTCTCATTGATTAACAACATGGTATTAATATATTGCTTCATGGAAACTCAATAGATTAGAAGCCTCACTTTGATCTACTATAAATCCTGGTATAAGGATTCACAAGTGATATAACATATTTCCTAATGTGTTAAATATTTCAACTTTGAAAATGCAATTTACATAATGCTTTATATAGACATTTCTTTTATATTTCTTACTCAGAAGGTCCGGACTTGAGTGAAAGGCTACGTATGATGTTTTTAAGAAGTCTACTCTTCTCTTTCCTAAATGAAGACTTCCCCCCACCCCAGTCCCTCTTTAAACCCTTTGCATACTGCTCCTTAGGATTATCCTTCCTGTATTCTTCATTGCCTGATTCCAAGTCCCTTTGCTTTGGCAAAATTAGGAGTGGCATGAGGGATGATAATGGGAGGAGAGCAGTGAGACAAGGTAACCATTCCCCTCTATTACCCGACTCCATTTATCAGTTCAGGGTTTCATTTCTTCATTCAGTAACATTGATAGAGGAGCTATGTACCTGTGAACAAGACACACATAAGACCCCTGCCCTCAAGGAGCTTACATTCTAAAGAGATAATTGGGTTATATACCCATAAATAAACAAAAGAGAAGGAATCGGGGGAAAGAGGGTTACTTTTGATAGGATGCTTCTAAAAGAATATATGGCCAAAGAAAAGGCCAAAAGAATAGATGGCCTTTACTTGTGATCTGAACGAGAAGGAGCTTCTTGTCAGGTCGGGATCTGCAGGAGGAAGGAATATCAAGTGCATAGGCTCTGTGAGGAAACACATATGTTTTGAAAACCATAGAGAAGGTGAGTGTTGCCACAGATGGAGAGACAGAGGAGAGTTATACTGGAGAGTAGGAGGCTGGCAAAGGTCAGGAGCTAAGCCATCATAAGGATTTGTTTTCATTTCAGTTGTAATGGGAATTATTAAAGTACAGTTATTAAAGCATTATTAAAGCACTTTGGGTACTTTATGCAGAAAGAATTGTAGGGGGGAAAATGCTAGCAGGAATATTAGGTGGGAGCTTATTTTAGTAATCTGGGCTATAGATGATCCTGGGATGGAGGAGAGAAGTGGCAGCTTTTTATTACACTTAGGAAGAAAAGTTGCTTGGACCCAGTGATGGATTGATTGGCTGTGGGAATGAAAAGAAAGAGAAATCAATGGAATCAATGATGACTTCTGGGTTTTTGAATCAAAGGTAATGACTCAGAGATTTATGACACTGTTTTGCTGAGTTAGAAAAAAAATTGACAGTGAAAAAAGTTAATGAGAATCAAGACTTTTCTGGTTGGGTTTCCGGTCCTACTCTGATAAACGGTATCATTACTCTGTATAGTGATCATGCTGTGTGAGTTCAACTCCCCCGCAGTCCTTTTTTCTCTCTTCTTTCAGGCGGTGTCCCATTTCTGTCTCACTTCCTAAAATGGACTGTAGGTATAGGAGAGACCGCGGAAAGTAGCATGAGGGGATCTCAAGTTTGGGATATCGTGACTCATCTCATTTGACTGTTGGGAACCATTCTGGGACCCACACCCACCCCTCACACCCACCCCCCACCCCCCCCTCCCGCCCACCCCCCTCCCCCCCGCCATCATAGCTTCCAGTTTCAAGGTTTTTATTTTCTGTTTTAGCCTTGATCCAACCTCAGATTTATTCTAGTACTCTGGATCTCTTAGCATGTCTGTCTCAAGGCTCAGGTAGCTATATGCTCTCTGTTGTTTTCTCTGAACGGATCTGTAGTGTGCAGGACTGGAAGGTGGCTTCTGCACCTTTCCTTAGCTCCAGTGGTCTGCTGGAAGAGCCCTTAGATCTTACCAGACATAAGTATTGATAATCACTGGACCTAACTACTTAACTAGACATGAGTAATGCCATACTGAAGACAGATTTTCTAAGAGGTTTACCATTTTCCTCTCTATCCTAAGAAGGAGAAGCTCTGTGCTGGCACTTCCTTCACAAACTATTCATTTGTCTTCACCACCTACCCTCAGCTTATCTTCCC
>NW_011495084.1:1636457-1669588 GCF_000754665.1 Bison bison bison
GAAGCTGCCTGCAATGCAGGAGATCCACGTTCAATCCTGGGTCAGGAGGATCCCCTGGAGAATGGAATGGCTACCCACTCCAGTATACTGGCCTGGAAAATCCCCATGCACAGAGGAGCCTGGCAGGCTATAGCCCATGGAGTCACAGAGTCAGACACGACTATAGCAACTAACATTTTCACTTTCACCTTCAACTTAAGATCCCAGGACAGCTTTGTCCTGTTCTTTTTCTCACCTTTTCTTAGTAGTGCAAAACTTTTTCTTTTTGACTGCTGAAAGCTTTCTTTTTGCATGTAATTCTTCCTTTCTACACCATGAATTATTATAAAACTTTATGGCCTATATTCGTGCTGGACTGACTCTTACTGTGGAAAGAGAACATAGGAAACGCTTTTTCCTCAATAGAACTTGGCTATATTTCTCTTTCTCTCTCTCACACACACCACACATAGGGAGGAGGCGAGTGTGAAAGAAGAGGAAGAGAGATGAAGATCCTATCTGCTCCAAGATCTGGTTTGTTCATCGCTGTGTTGGAACAGGAAACTACCTGGCTCATAATTGAAACTAAATCATCTGCTGAATGGATGACTGAATGCAGAGTATATTTTAAGAGTTAAAAATTTAGTAGAGACTTACTATCTTTTCATTTCCGGCATAAAAGCAGTGATGCTTTTCCAAACAGTGGACACCTTCTGTTGACCAGAGTTAGGTCTTATAAAGAAACAACAAAAAAGGAAAAACATCTTAACATGTTTAAGAATATCATCTGTAATAGACTGACAGATATAAATGGTAATGAAGTATATAAGAGATATTTTTAAATTTCCAGCATCTTCTTACCTAAGCTGGAAGCTTTAGCCTCTGTAGTTAAAAGGGATATCATGATCCAGGGTCCTTTTTTTATCACTATTACTAATCAGTAATGGTTTTGGGGGGCTTACGTGATGGCTCAGACAGTAAAGCGTCTGCCTGCAGTGTGGGAGACCCGGGTTCCAATCTCTGGGTTGGGAAGATCCCTTGGAGAAGGAAATGGCAACCCACTCCAGTATTCTTGGCTGAAAAATCCCATGGATGGAGGAGCCTGGTAGGCAACAGACCATGGTTTTGCAAAGAATCAGACATGACTGAACGACTTCACTTTCTTTCTTTAATGGTTTTTTGGAACTCTTGCCATATCAGTTTAATTGGGGAGAATAGGAGGCATGTATCATGATACCATGCAGCACATTCTGAGTGGAGAGACATAGGTCTGAATGGTGACTCTGCCACTAAGTTATCTGTGGGGTTCTCTTAAAGCACTGTGTAAGTGGTCTCTATTTTTATTAGCAGAGTTCCTGTTTCAGGGGTTCACATTTCTCTCACAATACTCAATTTCCATTATTTTCGTTCTTTCACTAACTACCAAATTCTTTTTAAAAAACAACATCTTTCTGAAGGAAGCAAGCTGTTCCATCTCATGAGTTATGAAGAATGTTCAAGTAGATTTTTGTGTTGAAGCATATGATGAAGACTGAGGAGCCAATTGGAAGGCAGTGATATAGTCCCCACATGAGAAGGTGAAAGCCTGGTTTAGGACAATGTTGAAAAGTGCTAATACAAATGCGGAGATTGATACTTCACAGAAATCTCTAATGACAGCACTCAGAGGCCATTACAGAATCTGACAAGTGATTATGGAAGAAAACAGGAAGAGGCTGAACGCCCTAAGAGGCTTTAGCCTGGATAACTGGGAACTTGCTCCAACACTAGGGCTTCCCAGGCGGCGCTGGTGGTAAAGAATCCACCTGCCAATGCAGGAAACTCAAGAGAAGTTCAGCCCCTGGGTTGGGAAGATCCCCTAGAGTAGGAAATGGCACCCTGCTCCAGTAATCTTGCCTGGAAAATTAAAAAACATCATCTTTGGATATTTGCTATTTTCAGTGTGTCTGCAAATTGCAGGTTACCTACTCTATTTGTTATACTGGTGACTTCTTTCTTTGTCATGAGTATGTCTTTACAAAATAGCTCATGAGGGTTATTGTGCAATCATTTTATAACCGCTACTATGTGAGCCATATTTGATTTGTAGATGGTGTGTTCAGAAATCTTCTTTAACACATTACATTTAAAAATAATGTGTTCTTCTAGAGTTTGCTTTGTAAAATGATTTTTGTCACCTAAGTAACACTTTTCCCTCAGTTATACTGGTAAATTATGTTTATACATTTTCAAATGAGAAACAATCCTTTCATTCCTAGGGCAACCACCACTAGATAAATGCATTTCTACTAGGCCCCTCTGCTGCTGCTGCTGCTGCTGCTAAGTTGCTTCAGTTGTGTCCGACTCTGTGCAACCCCATAGATGGCAGCCCGCCAGGCTCTGCCATCCCTGGGATTCTCCAGGCAAGAACACTGGAGTGGGTTGCCATTTCCTTCTCCAATGTATGAAAGTGAAAAGTGAAAGTGAAGTTGCTCAGTCGTGTCCGACTCTAGCGACCCCATGGACCTCAGCCTACCAGGCTCCTCCATCCATGGGATTTTCCAGGCAAGAGTACTGGAGTGGGGTGCCGTTGCCTTCTCCGAGACCCCTCTAAGTGTATTCTTTTAATATACTTTGGATTGAAGTGTGGTGTTATAGTAAACTGATTTATACAACATGTTTATTTTATAGTTGAATTCAACTTGGGTTTGTTTAGCAATTTTATTTCTATAATGTCAGTAAATTTTAACAGTAGTTTTCTTCCTTGTTCATAAAACTTTTAAGTGAATGGTCCATAAGATATAGCTAAAAGACTGGAATGTAAATGATGTTGAAAATTCTAGCTTATACACAGACCTTGGCTTTTGAACTCTGTGGGGAGATAAAAAATATATAGAACCTTAAAATGGTTGTAGACTAATTAGAGATAAAATAAGCCCATGTGAAATAATTTAAAAATACTTGCTGAGCAATATATAAGGAAGTCAAAACAGTTTTACTGTAGATTTTTATTAAATGTTACTGGTGATTTCCCCTGTAACATAAAAGCTTACTTTTGGAAATGGCTTTTGTTATGCTAAAAAGGTATGTTTAGCCCTATTTCTTCCAGTTTTCGGAAAGATTTTCACTCTATTAAAACTGCCTAATGGTTTCAATGTGTGATATAGATCAATAATCAGAGTGGGAAGGGGGCCATTTCAAATTTCCTGAGTTTATCTCACATTTGAAATGAAGGTGGTAAAGACAGATTTGTTTAGGGGAACATCTCAGAGTGGGAACGGTCTATGGAGGCGTGGAGGTAGCGTGAGTAGGCTGTGTCAAGAGGTAGATGCGTGGCATTGTAAAAATGAAACAGTGGAGCTGGATTAGGGTGGTGGGAGACACAGAGATGGAGGGAGTGGTTAGCACAAGGGTGCTTTTGATCATTTGACTTCTTGAGTTTTTTAGTGGGATGTTAAGAGCTCTGTCTTAGTTCTTTTTTATTAACCATTTTCATGAATGAATGAGATGAAGCTTGGTTACCAAGGTGACAAGCAGGCTAGCAGTAGGCCACTCGTGCTTCGCTGGACCAACAAACTGTTAATAAATTCTAAACAGAATTGTGTAGTATTTTTAAATGAGTAGGTATCTAGTGAAACTTCAGCTTCCTTTGTTTCTTACAAAAATCAGAATACTTTTGCCATGTTCCTCATGAAAAAAAATCAGCTGGAGTTGAAGAAAGGCTGTCTTTAGGTGGAGCATTTGCTCTGCAGTTTAACTTAGTTCCCATCACACTCTCTCTTTTTTTTTTTTTTCCAATTTATTTATTTTAATTGGAGGCTAATTACTTTACAATATTGTAGTGGTTTTTGCCATACATTGACATGAATCAGCCATGGTTGTACATGCGTCCCCATCCTGGACCCCCTCCCACCTCCCTCCCCATCCGGGTCCCAGTGCACTGGCTTTGAGTGCCCTGTCTCATGCATGGAACCTGGACTGGTGATCTGTTTCACATATGGTAATAGACATGTTTCAATGCTACTCTCTCAAGTCATCCCACCCTCACCTTCTCCCACAGAGTCCGAAAGTCTGTTCTTTACATCTGTGTCTCTTTTGCTGTCTAACATACAGTGTCATCATTAACATCTTTCTAAATTCCTTATATATACATTAATATACCCTATCGGTGTTTGTCTTTCTGACCACAATCTTTTATTCTCTTTTAAATTCATTTAGTCATTTATTTCACCTGTGTGGATCTTGAGTTTTAATACCTTCAGGGCTCTTTTCATCCCATTGGTGAAATGTACAAAGCTAGGAAAGCTTGTGATTGGGGAACAAAACATCTTGGAGAGCTAAAGAGAAGGACTTGAGGGATACTGTAGTAGTTAATATTTGGGGACAAATGTTGTGTTTTGTATCTTCCCTATATATCCTTATTTGTTTTTCACAACAGTTGGGAAAATAGGAAATTTTGTTTAAATCTTTCCGTATGGTGTTGGTGTTCGTGATTTCTCATAGGTAATTGTTGTTTGGCATAGTCTTGATGTGATAAGAAATGAGCAAAGGAATTGGTAAAGCAGAGCAAAGAAACTGCTCTTAAGCTCTAGAATTTCCTTTATGCCCTGATGTTAAAATGTGGCCTGTCTTTTGAAAAGAAGTGTAAATAACTAGGAAATAACTTTGTCTTAAATCTCCATTAATTTCATCTCAAGACATTTTCTTGTTACTAATGAGTGCAGATGAATATAAATTTATTCAGAATAATTTTATATTTATTCAGAATAATTTCAGTCATTAAAGTCTTTTGATTTCTCATTCAAAAAGGCTTTAAAAATGTTCTAATTTATATTCTAGTTTATAGAATTAAATCAGTAAAACGATAGCACTCAACACTCTCAAGAGTTTGTTTTTTATTTTTTTTTTCCTCAGTGTGATAATCTGCACTGTGTGAGAGGTTTGGCTGATTTTCTGAGTATTGTGTGCCATTTATGTTCCTTCCATCTCCATGCAGTTTATGACTTTGGATACCTAAAAGTTAGACCTGCTCTGTCAAAGGGCCTTTTCCTCTCCCCATCTCACTCAACTCCCTCTTCTCTCAAATCTTACAAACTCGCTCTCTAGTGAACATTTTCTGCAGCTCTGGAGGCTATGATTTATTCTCCTTTTCTACTCTTTGTTCCCAATTAATTTCTTCACTCATCCCTTTCTCTTTTTTCTTTGCTTTTAGCTAATAGGGGGAAAACTATTGTTATTAATGAATTTGTTGTTTAATTATTTACTGCTTTGTCTATTTGGAGGGTAGGGCCTGTGCCTTTCTCATTTGCACCTAACATCTTTCCTGACATAAAATAGGTGCTCAGTAAATTTTGTTGAATGTTGATTGTATATACACCATTACTAAATATAGAAAGGGTAGGGAATATGTGATTCCCCTTATGAAGATATCTCTTCTTTGGGAACACTATCTAAAAGAAAAATGTCTCCCTAACTCCTCAACATATGCTGTTTTCCATTTAAGGGACTAAAAGTATATAAAAGGAAATTGTAAATAAATTATTCTAAAATTAGGACTGTAAATGACCAATAAGAAGATAATTCTTTTTCACTCATGGTCACAGATGTTCAAATTAAATGTTTCTGGTAAATTGAACTTGCAGAAATTAAGATTACTAGCCAGACTAGTGGTGAGTTTGCACACTTGTTGCTGTGACTCCAAATCATAATGATTTATCATTAAAAATTTAAAAAAAAAACCCATCTGGTTCAATCACACTATTTGGAATTTAGCCTGTAGAAATAAAAGTACTGTTATGGAAAGATAATAATGATTGCTGCATCATTGTTAGTAATAGGAAAAAAGGAGAGAAACAGCCTAAATGTTAACTTATAGAGGGAAGGCTGAAGAACTATGATATATCCAAATTAAGCAACTTAGAAAAAAATAATGATGTAGATTATTGTTCTTAACATAAGTGAAAAGTCAAGATATAAAATGCTGTTGTTTAGTCACTAAATTGACTCTGTGCAACCCCATGGACTATAGCCCATCAGGCTCCTCTGTCCATGGTATTTCCCAGGAAAGTATACTAGAGTGGGCTGACATTTGCTTCTCCAGTGGATCTTCCTAACCCAGGGATTGAACCCACGTCTCCTGCATTGGCAGGCAGATTCTTTATCACTGAGCCACCAGGAAAGCCTTATATAAAACATACTTTTATAAATGGAAATAAAATATTTTTAAACTAATAAGAAGAAAACAGATTTTTAAACTAAACCAGTTAAAACCAGGAGAAAAAACTGATTGTAGCAGCATCAAAGTTGCGTTTCTCATGCATGGGAGGGAGTGACCCTCTGAACTGTAAGATCGTCCATGAGATGGCTGTTCAGAGAGCAGAGAGCTCAGGCTTCGGCCCAGAGGTTTCTGTGTGTTTCCTCCAGTCTGGCAACAGCCTAAGAGCAAAGAGGGTGAAGTCAGATCCTCGGGGAACAGTGTCAATTTTTCTCTCCTTTTCCTACTTCTGGTTCTCAGTTTAATAGCAAGCCATTTCTTATGAACTTAAGATGCATTCTGAACTTGTATCAGAAGTTGAAGCTCCCGTTGAAGTTTATGCTCAGATATTTTTCTACCATAGTTATTCAAATATCAGCCACAATTAACTCCAAAAGGAAACAAACAAGCCCCAAACAGACAAGACTTATCAGTACATGAAACATTTTTGTTAGCATGGTTTTGTCTCTGGAGATAAATTAGAGTAGTTGTGTATACTATATTTGTATATGCTAACTGAGATGGACTATTGACTTTGTTATTCAGATAATTTATAAAGACTGCCTTCTTTTTGCTGAAATACCCAGATATTTAAGACAAAATTTATGTTTGACCTGCATTTTCCAAGTAATTGCCTTGATTCTGTATTATCTATGGAACAAAACTGGGTTTTCCTTATTGTGGTGGTTTAGTTGCCAAGTTGTGTCCAACTCTTGAGACCCCATGGACCATAGGCCACCAGACTCCTCTGCCCATGGGATTTCCCAGGCCAGAATATGGGAATGGGTTGCCATTTCTTTCTCCAGGGGATCTCCCCAACCCAGGGATCAAACCCAAATCTCCTGCATTGCTGGAGGATTCCTTACTGATGGAGCCACCAGGGAAGTCCTTTATATATTATAGGCAGATACTTATCTAAAATGTTTTGCTGTGAAGATCAGTGCAAGAAGATAGTCACACAGGGCAGCAGATATTATTAAAAATATGCTGGAAGAGGAATTTTTGAAATAGACAATGCAATTAGGTTGCTTTAGCTAATTTCATAGCTTTAGAGATCTGAACTGGATTAGCTATATCGTGATTTTCTAATGATCCAAGAGTCTGGAATTGGGTAAAGTTTCTATAACAAGGCATCTTTCTCAGACTAATAGCCTAACAGCTATAGCATTAAGTTTTAAAAGATATTCTGTAGTCTCAGCAAAGTCAAAGAGAGAACTCAGTTCTCCCTATGGCTTCTGGAAAAGGATGATGAAACTGTTTCAAATCACTGAATAGCCTGGCTAATCCTGCCTGTCTCCAGTTGCATATTCTGAATCCATAATTCTCACTATGGTAAGCTTTCCAACTATTTTCAGATAACCATACTTGTATTTAGAGTGAGTTGATGCTTTTGTAATGGTAAAACTATGGCTGAAATGTATCTCTTTGTGTATACCCTTAATTCACTTAAAATCTTTTATTCCACTTAATGATTCAGGATTCATATATTTTAGTGGTAGAGAAACAAAAGAGTTTTATGTTCAGAGGGAATATCCATTTACCTCTTGGATGCCATGTGTTTCTAAAGAAGAAAAAAGACATTACATTACATGAGATATGTATCTTTTCTGTGATGTTAATCATATTTCTTTATCTAAATCCTTTAGTAATTAATTGTATTGCTCTTAAAAATATGAATTTGTTTTTAAAGTGCACAGTTTTCAGTACTGTTACATACATATTCTTTAGCTTAGATTCTAATCTGCACCCAGTTCTATGGAATCTGAAGTAACATATCTGAAATGAACTGTAGTACCATGTTGCTTAGCAACAGTATGCTCTTTAGACATTTCCCCCTCTCCTGGGACTTTGGTACTTACTTGAAGAGTGTGAATCAGTATTTACTTTCTTTACCAAAGTAATATTTGAGATGCATTTAAGATTTTAGCTGAGTAAGAGATAGAAGCTCTACTTTTTTGTTTTCTTGTTATGTTTTACATCCATTATTTTAAATCTTGCTTCTAATTAAAGAATAACCCATACTCATTATTTTAGATATAGCTATTCAGATATTTTTATTTGTTTATTTGAATTGGGTCTGAAATCAATGTTATTGTTATACAATATTTATAAAATGGATTTGATAAATATGCTGTATGAATAAGATTATGCCTACACTTCAAAAGAACAAATATTTGAACACTAAAACACTGGTATGAAAAGGATGCTATAATTACTTTGAATATACAAAATTCCTTGAGATCTATTAAAATCAGTCTAAGCTGAATATACTTGAAAGCAAAAGAAGCTTATGTATTGAATTATTCTGAAATTCAGTTCTTTTCAGCATTTCAGGATAAGTACTCTTGCCTGGAAAATCCCATGGACGGAGGAACCTGGTAGGCTCCAGTCCACGGGGACACTAAGAGTTGGGCACGACTGAGCGAATTCACTTTCACTTTTCACTTTCATGCATTGAAGAAGGAAATGGCAACCCACTCCAGTGTTCTTGCCTGGAGAATCCCAGGGACAGAGGAGCCTAGTGGGCTGCATCTATGGGGTTGCACAGAGTCAGACATGACTGAAGCGACTTAGCAGCAGCAGCAGCATCTTTATTCTATCAGTCTGGATTAATAAATATGCATAAATATTGCTTATTTTTAATGTACTTGTGCTGAAAATGTATATATAATGTTTAAAGGTCCATTGTACAGATAATTTTTTTTTTCCTTTTAGGGACAGATCATCATTAAAAACTGTTAATGTAACTGAAACATCATTAGAGTTTTCAGATTTGGACCACAATGTTGAATATAATGCTTATGTAACAGCTAGTACCAGATTTGGTGATGGGGAAAAGAGAAGCAATATCATCAACTTCCGAACACCCGAGGGAGGTGAGTTCTTATGAATATAGCCCAAGTAAAAGAATATTCTATTCAGAAAAAACGCATTAAATATAAAGATGTCTTATTAAGCCTAAGTTACACACAAAATTGCTTTGTGGTCCCTCTAGCTGTGTGAGTTTGGGAAAGTTAGTTATCTCTCTGTGCCTCAACTTCCCATTTGTATGGATACGGTGTATCACCTACCTTAGGGTCCTTTTGAGGAGTAAATGAATTTATATTTGTGAATGCGCTCAGCACAAAACCCAATACTTAGCATGTAGTGTGCTTTTTATTTTTTTATTAATTTCTTATTTACTTTATCTTCGGCTGTGCAGGGTCTTCACTGCTGTGCTGGGCTTTCTCTGGTTGCAGGGAGTGGAGGCTCCGCTCTGGTTGTGGTGTGTGGGCTGCTCATTGTTCTCAGTGTGGAGCTTGGATTCTAGGGCACAGGCTCCGCAGACGTGGTGCATGGTCTTAGTTACCCCGCAACGCGTGGAAGCTTCCTGGACCAGGGATTGAACCATGTCCTCTGCATTGCCAGGCAAATTCTTAACCACTGGACCACCAGGGAGGTCCTAGGGTTTTGTTTTTTTTTTCATGAAGCAAAATAAAATGCATGAAGTCAGCTCTGTGCCTTTGTCCTCCATTATTCAGCTTCAAAATGCTGAGTTAAATTAGAATTTCATAGTATGCATTCTGCATTGGAAACTTGTCATATGTTTTTTTCAAATCCAAAGCACTGGCCTGATTTAGAACTGGGATACTGTTTTACAAATAAGAAATCCATTTGTCCTCTGCTTGGATATTCCTGTGGTAGAGTGTTAATGGGGATGGCCCAATGAGCCTTACAGATTTCATTTCTGACTTCTAATTAGATATTCTTAATTTTTAACAGTCATAACTTAGGCACAGGTAACATTTAGAACAGTTCAGACATTATTTGGAGACACAGGTACACTTTTGTGTTCAACTGTTTGTTTTTTTAGCACCAAGTGATCCTCCCAAAGATGTTCAGTATTCAAACCTCAGTTCTTCATCAATACTTCTTTTTTGGACACCTCCTTCAAAACCTAATGGGATTATACAATATTATTCTGTTTATTACAGAAATACTTCAGGTACTTTCATCCAGGTAAGACCTGAGTTTTCTCCTGTTTATTTATTTACATCTCTCAGCTCTGTTGATAAAGACTTGGCATAGTAGAAAACATCTCTTATCTTATGTTGAGAATTATATATAGACATTTTATAAAACTCCTATTGATGTAGAAAAATGTGGTGGAGAAATAAATACATTTTAATCTGTCTGTCTATGCGTGCAGACATGCACTCAAACACACACACGTCTCTGGATCAGCTTCAAATGTGTTACCGACAATGAAGCTGACACATTTTAAGCATTCTGTATATAAATGTGGCTCTCAGTGCTATTTCTCCAGAGAATTGATGGTTTCACTTACCCTCAGTTGTTTTTCAGCTAAAAAAAATTTCCCTTTGTTTGCATATAATAGTTTTCATGCTTGGATGTGTTTGTGTATTTTTCTTCAAGTCTAAAATTTTTCCATTGTTAGTAGGAGGGGGTCATCCTCATCATCATCATTGTTATCACTTACTATCAGATGTAATGAAAGTACCAAAATGTGCTTATTAAACTTGTGATATGCAAGGTTATAGGATTGCATAATTTTAGATGGATACGTTCTGAAATATGAACAACAATAGTTATTAAAATAGCTAAAGTGCCTTTCATTTAGAGAAATATTTTTAGTTCTTCAACCAGATTCCTTTACTTCTCCAAACTATTTCACAGAACTCTAACATTTGAAAAGAATAAAACTCTGGACAGTTGTGATTGAATCAGGAATTGGAGAGTTGGAATATAATTTGGAAAACACTGATATAGAAGAAATAATGGCCATTTACAGAATATGTACCTTACTACTAGGAACTGTTGACTGAATGTTAATTATTACTCTGACCACTATTAAGTCATTGTATCCTTTTTAGTAGAAGAATAGAGAGGAGTCTTATTAATTCTAAGTTGCCTAATTCAATTTGTGATTAATAACCCAAGTTTAGCCAAAGAGTTAGTTCTTGTGAGCAGAAGCCTCTCTAAAGTATGACTTGCTTTAGTGCAGTTTAGGCTAGTGAAGAGTCAGAGCAGAATTCTGCGCGCTGTCTTAGGCCTTACCCAGCAGTGAGTAAAAGACAGTCCAGAGGTTGGTTGAATTTTAATATTCTGCTCCAGGCCCTGTAAGAGTGAGGTTGCATAAGAAAGGACAATCTGTTTATTTAACTCTGTACATCAAACAATTTTTTGCTGCTTCTTTTTGTTCTGCTCTATTTGGGGAAGGAAAATTAATGTGCATTTTTACCCAGTTTGTTTATAAATTTAATAATTTGTCATTATGTCATCAGGCCATTCAAATTGCAGATTTTTTTTCATGCATTTAACCAATATTCAGTATTCCAAATTCAGTAGTTCTGAACCTTTAGCAAAGGTTTTGTCTCCACTACAGTTCACTTCACGCTCGTGTCTGATTCTGTTTTGGCTCTCTTTGTCCACATCCTAAGTAATCAAGGGCAAAAGTTTAACTATAATTTCAAGGTGATTTTATGAACTTTCTTATTCAAACCTGAGCATATAATATGATCCCATTTGCAGTTCATCTGTCTTAGAAAATGTAATCTTTTATTAAGTTATCTTAAGAATGCTTCTAAGTATGACAGCTGCAAGAAGGCACAGGCTAATGATGTTTAAACATTTCTCATATTCCTTGAAGTTCATCTGTGCTTTATTTCTAAAATTAGTTAAATATAGTATAAAAATCTTCACTACTTAATTTTCTATTTTGGATTGGTAGTAGAAGAAATCATCAAAATGAAAATTATATAGCAGGATAGATGTATGGCTATTTTCTCCCTTCTCTTTCTTCTTCCCATAGACCTTTGTAGTATCCCTTATGCATGACACATCATAGTCTGCTTCCTATTCCTGGTGTCTGCTACTTGTCTTAGCTGCCTCATCCCATAGCAGATAATGTGAAGAAAAGGATTGTGTGTGACTCTTGTCTTTCCATCCCCTGATATCCTCTGCTACTATATCATAATGCTCAATAAACGTTTAATCAGAGAACATAAAAATAATTATAGCAGATCAACGTTATTTTCAGTAATTAGTTATGATTTGGAGCATGTAAGTTGGTTGTGATCTGTCCTTCAGACTTTGTGGAGTTTAAGCTCCTTGCTACTACATGGCAATCCATCTTGTACCTCCTCCAGTTGTGGCCCATTGGGTTTCATATTAACTCTTATCCATTTTAACATTTACCCACTTTTGTCCCCTCAGTGTGCCTGACACAGTGTCTTTTATTAAAAAGTGTTAAATACGTACTGATTTGATTAATCAAGTTTGAGAAGTTTTTACTAAATACCTTCTGACTGTATTTATATTCTCAAAGAATAAGCCTTAATTAGATAATTTGAACCACAAGACTTTTTTTTCCCCTCAAAATAAATAGATGAATGGGATAATCATTTGGATAACTGATCTGGTTCTAAATGTGTTTACATGTCTGTGCATGTTTACTCACACTCAGCATGAATAAATTCTGGGTGATTCAGAGTAATTTGTTACTTAATTGTCATCAGGCTCATATGTAATCAGAGTAAATTTTATAGCAAAAAAAATAGAAAGGCTCCATTAGTATTTTAAGAGATAAATTATATAAGCCAGTTATGCCATCTGTAAAGTATATGTGTTGGAAGATATTAAAGTTCCCAGATCACATTTTTTGTGAGATTAATAATGTCTTATCTTGTCTATTCGGAGAAGGCAATGGCACCCCACTCCAGTACTCTTGCCCGGAAAATCCATGGACGGAGGAGCCTAGTAGGCTGCAGTCCGTGGGGTCGCTAAGAGTCGGACACGACTGAGTGACTTCACTTTCACTTTTTACTTTCATGCATTGGGGAAGGAAATGGCAACCCACTCCAGTATTCTTGTCTGGAGAATCTCAGGGATAGAGGAGCCTAATGGGCTGCTGTCTATGGAGTCACACAGAGTCGGACACGACTGAAGCACCGTAGCAGCAGCAGCAGCATCTTGTCTATTACTTAATAAGTCACCACAAAATTGAAGTAGATTTCATGACACTCACTGCCCCACATACTGTCAAAGAACCACAAAATTTTGCAGAATTTAGTTTGTTGATACATCACAGAACCATGCTAACTATAAATTTTAGTCAAATTGATTATCCTATGTTATTAATTCAAATTAGCCTTTTACTATTTATTACTTTTCTTTTATCATGTGCCAGAGATGGTGTTGCTTTATTTGCCTCATATAGTCTAATCTTCAGAAGCCCTCTGTGAAGGCTTTTGAAGAGGTTCTTCCCATTTTACAGTTAGAGGATGAGAAGTTTTGTGATCAGATGATTTATCCAGGACTTCTGTCCAAATTGAATACAGGTCTTTGGACTCTAAGGACTTTGTGCAGATTGGAATGATTCAGATTTCTCTGTATAGAAATATATTATTATAAAATTATTCATACTTAATTCATATTTAATTACATGACTTTTTAAAAAGTCTATTTTTCTTTATTTAGAGTTGATTTTGACCATGTTTTGTATTTAAAATTTGGTGAAGGGGGCAATGATTACAATTCCTTGATTATCATAAAATGGCTTGGAACAAATATAACTAGGAGTCAGGCAAGAGAATTTAAAATTTTTTTTTTAGCTCATGTGAGAGTGTATCCAGTGCTTTCCTATTTCTCTACATGAGAGTAGAAAAAGAAAGGAAAGGAAAAAGAAAAGGAAGGAAAAAGAAAAGAAAAAGAAATTGTAACCATTTGAACTCATAGAGTTGAAGACTTTCATAATTCCTACATTGTTGATAGGAAGGAAAAAAAGAAAATTTTTATAGTATTCCCAAACTTGCTTAAAAATATGTAGCCAAATTTTGAAAAATACTTGACTGTTTTGTAAGCAACTATACTGATCAGCACACTGTAGCATTTTCGGTTCACTACTGGACCTTCCCCACTGCCAGCTAAGCTTGGAGTTTTAACTCTTTGCTAATCTGTGTATCATTTTAATAAAACTGCTACCACTGATTCCTCTTTTAGTACAAATATATTTCCAGTTTAATTATTGCAATAAAAAAATTCTATGTTGATTTTCCTCAAAAGTTAACATATTAAAACAATGAGGCAACCGATCTATGATACTTTGAAATGCTTATGTATACTAAAAATATATTCTGAACAATTAAAAACAATATGTTTATTTTTCAGAATTTTACACTCCATGAAGTAAATGACTTTGACAATATGACCGTATCTGCAATAATAGATAAACTGGCAATATTCAGCTACTATACATTTTGGGTAACAGCAAGTACTTCAGTTGGAAATGGGAATAAAAGCAGTGGCATAGTTCACGTATATACAGATCAAGACAGTATGTAAATGAAAAGCATTTGTTAATCTTTAATAGGATTAATTTAAAACTTTATAATTTTTCAGAATCTTTTTCTATTTGTATGTATTGGTGATAAAATCTATATTTTATTTAGGCACATTTAACTAGTCAGAGAAATTTGAAAATGCATTAATACAGCTGTAAACCTATTACAACAGTAACAACCTTTTCTATTCAAGGAAACTGCTACCATCCATTTATAAAAATTCTGTCACCTATATTCAAAAGATATCACAGCCATAGGTTAATGAAATATACGGTTAATGAAAAATACTGACGTGAAAAATACTGTTGCATGTGTAGACAGATTTTCCAATACTTCATTTGCTCTAGAAATGACATTGTTCCTCTCTCTAGCAACTTGTTTCCTTTTCAGTCTTTGAACTCACGAAGGACTTTATGCAGCATTTTGTTCCTATTGTGTTTATGACTAAATGACCCAAATACCTTTTTTTTTTTCTTTTTTTTTTTAACTCTGGCAGTTTCCTCTTATGTGGATGCTGCATCATCCTTTTTGTGCGGAGTATTCAGAAAACTATAATGACTGAAGCTCTTGTGTTTTAGGTTTCCGTTTCGAGAATACAGTGATGCGTGGATCACTGCCTACTTCTTCTTGTGGTTGCTTCTATGGTCCATTTATTTTTAAAAGGCTCATCTCTTATTGAGAAACAATATTGACCTAAATTGCTGCTGAGAGTAAAATTGCATGTTTAGTATTTGAAGATTATAAATCGACAGACACTTAAAGTATGAAGAGTGAATGCTTTCCCCATTGTTGGGATAATCTTTCAAATTGTTTACTCACTGATGAGCAGTGTAGCTAGGATAGAATATGCAGAATTTATAAGTTTGGAGGAGTTTTAGCTAAAATGTTTAGAGCAGTATGTGGTCAACATCATTTCAGGCATTCTTTAAATGGAGATCTCTCCCAAGATTTTCACCAACCTATAATGTTTTATCAGTCAATATTATAGCACCATAAATAATAAACCCTGTGCACTATTCCTGGTGAGAGGTCCTAGGTGACTTCATATGTACAATAAGGATAATCTCCAGAAGAAAGAAATTAAAAATCTGAGTATACATGTATATATCCATACTTGCACACTCATAGTCTCATATACATAATTTCCATCACATACTCAAAATCTACACAGACTCATAATACCCATTTTGTAGGAAAGAAAAGCCAAGAGGGTATTGTATAAAACAATTCACACATATTAGAGATGAAAAGGTTTACCTTGAATGATTTGAACATAATTTTAATGTAATTTTTTAGATTTTAATTTTAATGTAATTTTAATGTAATTATTTAGAAGGTATTTTGTAGTAGATGATGTTACCATGTGTGGATCTAAACACCGTAGAAGCTGGTGAGGTAGTAGTTGCCCTTTCAACAGTGAGCCTCTGGTTTGTGAATTTACTTCAGTTTTACCTAGGGTGACTGATGATTTTTATATTTTGCACGTTACCTATCATAGTACCTGAAGGAGTTGTGGGAAACCTGACTTACGAGTCCATTTCGTCAACTGCAGTAAATGTCAGCTGGGGCCCTCCGTCTCAACCCAATGGTCTAGTCTTCTACTATGTTTCTCTGAGCTCACAGCAGACTCCGCGCCACGTGAGACCACCTCTAGTTACGTATGAGAGAAGCATGTATTTTGATAATCTGGACAAATATACTGACTATATCTTAAAAGTCACTCCATCAACAGAAAAGGGATTCTCTGATGTATATACTGCCCAACTACACATCAGAACTGAAGAAGATGGTAGGCTGGAACCTTCTATTGCCTATTACGCAGATAGTTGGTGTTCTCTTATTTAGATTGCTTTCTGCTAGAAAATGTTATTCTTACCACTACATAGATTCTGTTTGTTCTTAAGTAATTAGCCTTTCAATAAACACAATAAGGTTTACAGTTTCTTAAAATTAAAATAATTACCTGTTGATAAAATTAAGTCCCATTATTAATGAAGCCTCTTCTTTTTGATACTAATTCACTTTTGTTTCATTTAATATTCTTTTTTTCTTTTATAGTCCCAGAAACTTCACCAATAATCAACACTTTTAAAAACCTTTCCTCTACCTCAGTTCTTTTATCATGGGATCCCCCAGTAAAACCAAATGGTGCAATAATAAGTTATGATTTAACTTTACAAGGACCAAGTGAGAATTATTCTTTCGTTACTTCTGATAACTATGTAATACTGGAAGAGCTTTCACCATTTACATTATATAGTTTTTTTGCTGCAGCAAGAACTATAAAAGGACTCGGTCCTTCCAGTGTTCTTTTCTTTTACACAGATGAGTCAGGTAAGCCAGAATCCGTGTTTCTTCCAATGATTTTACTGTTGCAGCACTTGCTCTTTTTAAGGAAAAGCATGGAAAATGAAAGGATATTTGATTGTCTATTTGTAACAGGCTGACAACTATTCATCTGCTTTGCTGAACATTTTAACGTTGAGTTTCAGAACAAATTGTTCTGTTTAAAGCTACTTTGGAACTTCTGAGTTCCAAGTACAAAGCATCACGACTTATGCTCTTTATTTCTGCAATTAAAATATGACCCGTTTATAAATCTTTCTTAACTAGTGTCTTCCAGAAGCTAGAGTCACGATGATGTTTTTCTGCTAAAAATGTTATGAATGTAAGTTTTGTAATGTGTTTTCCTGCAGTGCCTTTAGCGCCTCCTCAAAATTTGACTTTAGTCAACTACACTTCAGACCTTGTATGGCTGAAATGGAGCCCAAGTCCTGTTCCAGGCGGTATTGTTAAAATATATAGTTTAAAAATTCATGAACATGAAACTGATACTATATTTTATCAGGTAGGTCGATTATAACACCGTATGTTTATTTCAAAAACTTAGACATTCTTGTAAAATATTTTGACATGCGGGGGGAAATGGACTGTTTTAAATAACACAAAACCCATCTTTAAAAAAAAATCTCTTTGGTTTCCCACAATTTAAGGATGCTTGAGGAAAACACAGCAAACATTTGTCAGGTATGGAAGTAAAGTGCTTTGTAGAGCATTTTAATAGAATTTAAAGTTTTTAGATATCTGTAAGTTAAGAAATCATTACACCATTTTGTTAATGCTGCAAAAGTATACAGAAAATTTTTTCAGACTGTTTATAACCTGTTATTGTCTTAAGTGTAATATATTTCTGCAGTCATCCCCCTAAGCTGCAAGGGTTACATTCCAGGACCACCAGTGCATGTCTGAGACCAAGGATAGTACTAAACCTATGTTCTATTTTTTCTTATACATCCATAGCTGTGATAAAGTTTACTTTATAAGTTAGGCACAGTAAGAGATTAACAACCATAACAACAAAATTTAAAAAATTAAAATAAACTGTAAAGAGTTAGATGAATGTTGTCTCTCTCTCTCAAAACATCTTCTTTTACAAATTTAACACCTTTTCCATCTTAAGGGAGCATTTATCATACACTATCGCCATAACTTTTGCAGTTTGAGATACAATAGCAAAACTTGTACAGTTTTTTCCCTTCTTCCCCAATTCATAGCATTTCACAGAAGCTTCGTTTTTACCCCAGATCTTGGCAGCCTCAGCATACAATTTTTTTTTCTCTCCTTATTAAGTTGAGAACTTTCATCTTTTCACTTAAAGGAAGCACTGATGGCTTCTCTTTGGCATCTCTGAATTGCCAGCATCACTACGCTTGTACTTTGGGACCATTATTAAGTAAAATAAAGGTGCACTGAATACAAGACTGTGCTACCCCACAGTTGATCGGATAACCAAAAAGCCCGTGGACTAGCAGGCAGGCAATGCTGGACGCAGGGATAATTCACACCCAGGGCAAGATGAAGCAGGACGCCTGGAGACTGCATCACGCAACTTAGACCAGCTCACAATGTACAAGTTATGAATTTCTGTCTCTTGAATTTTCCATTTAGTATCTTGAATTGAGCTTGACTGCAGGTAACTGAAACTGTGGAAAATGAAACCATAACTAAGGGAAAACTACCAAGTGTTCAAAGAAGTACCAAGTGAATATTTTTAACCTTTTCAGAGATGTGTTTATCCTGGACTTCTAGTAACCTTCCCAGATATAGTATAATTTCACACTAATTGGTCTTTTAAGATATATCATTATTCTTTTTCCTTCAGTGCTAATTAGTTTCCATTTTAAACACTCTTTTACTCCTCCATTTTTAGGTTTCAGAATCAATGAAACATACCCAAAGAACTAATGTAACAAAGGATCTCAAATATACCTGTATGATTTATAGCACCTAATTGCCAAAATATACTGTAATAGACTAGCATTTATTTGAGTATTTTTTTCCCCAAAGGCAAATGAAGTACTGGAATGCTTTTCAGTTACAGCATGGAGGATGCAAAAATTCTGCATAAACATCGTCCCCAGTATTATATGCATTATAATTTATTGTTGATGGTAAATTATTTTTATAGCATGTGTAGCTTACAAAGTGAGTAATGCTATGGCATAAGTAATAATGATTTTTATTATCTTTAAATAATATGGAATGTGGCCATTCCTAGGATAAACACGTATGAATATTGAAGCATGGATGTATTTGTGTGATCTTTCCCTCAGAGCAGAGATGTCTACCATCAACAGCATTAGCATAGTCATGAACTAAGGACTCTGGCATCAAATTATTGGTTGGAATAATTTGCAATAATTTCCAAATGGTTGCAACCCTGCCTTCAAGACTTACTATGCTCCCTTAGGGCAGTTCCTTAACTTCTTATGACTCAAGTTTCCTCAAGTGCAAAATGGGATTTGTAAATATGCAGCCATTAAAAAGTGAAGCTTGTAAGAGGAAAATCTATATCAAACATTTATTTGTTTTTCAAGAAAAACATTTATTACTCTTATTTTTTGACTGTTTTATAGATTCTTTTGGATTTTCCCTTTTTTCCCCACTCTGTTGTCTTTCTCCGTTTTATAGGACTATAAAGTCCAATTAAGCCTTCGAGTTTTTTTTTTTTTCAGTCACATTTTTTATTATTGTTATAAACCTCTGCCCCTGTGCTGGGCATTGGCAGTTCTGTGGAGTTTTCCTTTTTCATTTTCTTTTCTCTTTTAATTTTAATTTTTTAATCTATTATTATTTTATCTACATGTATTTCTTTGTTTAGTTTTCCTACTGTTCTTACCCCCTTGCAATTAATCTTTAACATATATATCTTCTTTATCTACCTAATGCTACCATTGAAATTTCACTATAAGTATTTTTATATTATTAACATAATATGCATACCATAAAGTATTAAATATATCCTTTTTGAGGTGGAAAGAGTAGTTTTCCTTTAAAATCTGCTACTGCTTTTAGTTACTCCTTTCTACGTCTACTTTGTCTTCTACGAATGCTCATCGCCCTACTATCTTTCCGATTCCGTTGTGTGTGCCCGATGCCGTCGTCTTTCCTCTCTCAGTGTCTGGAGCGTCTGCTTTCCTCTCACTGTGTGGCTTTCTTTCTGAGTGTGGTGTCCTGTTTTCCCTTCTGTTTTCAGCTCCCTCTGTGTCCCACACAGCACTTTCTTCTCTCTCTTACCTTCCCAGCGATATGTGCGTCTGTGGAGGCATAGTAACTCTTGGGCCGCTCCAAATGTTCCTGCCGTCCCAGTCAGGTCACTCACACGTACTGAAAGAGAAAGTTCTGCTAAAAATATGTTTGAAAATATTCCTTACTCATGTCTCCCTTTTACAGTTTACTTTGTCAGTCTGTCTACTATCCAATAAGCTACTCACACTTTTTTATTATAATATCTTGAGTTCAGTAATTTCTCTGTGTACTCACTCACCCCTCCTAACCCAAGTCAAAATTTATCTGCTTGTATTTAATTTTTTTCTCCGTATACAGTTATTGGTAGATTTTTCTAATGAATGTAACAGTTGCTGGATGACAGGGACCAGGTCTTATATATCTTTATAATCTCCTGGTTATCTAACCATGTGCGTTGTGAATAGTAAATAAGAAAGAATGAAAGAAAATTGTATAACACAGTGAATTCATAAAGGATATCAATAGCTTGTAAGAGATTAATTTAAAATATGATTCTAACTATGAGTGCCCTGAGAGTTAGTATTCTTGCTAAATTTCTGCCACTGAAATGTTTAATTTATAAGTCAAACTGGTTTATATTTTGGATCAGATATAATACAGTGTTCTTAAAATTATACCACATAAGAGGTTGTCTTTTTTTCCCCATAGGATAACTATTAATCTTAAGTGCTCTTTCTGTTAGGACAGTCCTCTTTGAATGAAGTCCTTGTATTTGATGGTAAAATTTTCTGTGAGACACCATATCCTTTTTGGTATATCTGTGATAACTGTTTTGTTTGTTTTTTCATTTTCCTAAGAGATTGAATAAAATTAGAAATTTAGGAATTGTGTGGGAAAATCTCATAATTTCTGAATCTTAGCTTCATAGGAGCAGAGGTTGTTTCATGCACTGCTGTGTTCCCAGGTCCTCGCATATAACAGCTGACGAATAAATTAATTTACAAAGAGAATGTTACTGAGAACTAAAAAATGAATTTTGATGAATTCAAGAAAAATAAAGTACCACTGACTGCTCATAAGTTGGATTCCAATTGAGGACTTTAATTTTAGCAAATTTAAAGGAAGTAATCATATGTAATTCTAAGTAAAAATCAGAGAGACAAAATAAAAACAAAATACTTCAGCTTTAAAAACCAATGGCAATTATGATTTTCTTCAGTGTTGATGGGTGTCCAGTTCAACCTTGTGCCTGAGCATACCCTGGGACACACACAAAAACTGTTTAATTTTTGAATTTTTAATTAAAAATACCCATGCTTATTAAATCATAGGTTAAACACAGAAGACATAATTTTTATGTATTAAAAATATTTCTTCCAATTATAAATAAGTTTTTGATGATGCACTGTGACTAAGAGTTTTTTTTTTTTTTTTTCTGCTTTTCAGAATATTTCAGGTTTTCAAACTGAAGCCAAGCTTGTTGGACTGGAACCAGTCAGCACCTATTCCATCAGTATAACTGCCTTTACTAAAGTTGGAAATGGCAATCAATTTAGTAACGTAGTAAAATTCACAACCCAAGAATCAGGTTAGATGTGGGTTTTGGATCCTAAAATGTTTGATTTTGTATTTAACACTTTTCCCTTTGTTTTCTCAGTTTACGTGACTAAGTATCAATATTTAATTGTTCACTCAAAGAAGCTGAATTTTAGTGCTTTCAGGCTAGACTGGATCTTGTCGTTTGCAATCAAATAGATATATATTTATGCATGTTTTTTTCATTTTGGACCAAGGAAGTTGAAATAAAAGACTAGTTTAGGAGCAAAGTACACTACTAGATATATATGAAAATTACCCAATTCCTAGTACTACCTGAGATTGCTGGGGGGGGAAAAAGAGAAAAGCCATTGATCACCTTTAACTGGTTGATTCATATTTTCATGAAAAAAATCTATGATTTTTTTTGTATATTGTACAAAATATTGTTACTATATATACAATAATGTATATTGTAACATTTGAAGAGTACTTTCGTGCATTGGAGAAGGAAATGGCAACCCACTCCAGTGTTCTTGCCTGGAGAATCCCAAGGATGGGAGAGCCTGGTGGGCTGCCGTCCATGGGGTCGCACAGAGTCGGACACGACTGAAGCGACTTAGCAGCAGCAGCAGCAGTCAGGATGTAAGCTTGTATTTCTCCCTAGTTCATCTGTGACATGTGGTGGGGACTATGAAGACTATGAAATACCATTGGTCTAATTAAACAACTTACCTGTGTGTCGTGACATGCCATGGCTCAATTTTGTGTGTCAAATAGTTTTCATGTAGAACTGATTTAAAAATTTAATACTTTTCCTTCTCAACTAGAAGCACATGTGTTTTAAAGGCATCTCTTCCTCACTCTCTCTTTTTTTTCCTTAATTGATTAAGCACTTGATTCTGTGCTAGTCATTTCTTCCCTGTAGGTCTGGATGCATTTAGTGAATCCCTAAATTAAAATTGTAGACCACTGACTGATAATCATTTCACATTAATTTGTGAATACCTGATACTTTGTTTTCATGGCATGCCCCTAAGATATGCTTAGTAAATAGTATTTATAGTGGATACAAGTGCACCCTCTGAAATCAGTGTCTGGATTTGAATCCAAGCTCTGCGACTTACTAGTAAAACCTTGGCAAAGGCACATGACTCCTCTGAGCCTCTATATCTTTAACCAAAAAGAAACATATTTTATCAGTAGCCATCCATAGCTGTTATGAAAAAATATTTGAAGAGATCTATATAAAGCACTTTAATTAGAGTATTGGACACACAAGTACTCAAAAAATATTACTGATGCCCTGTTCCCATAATTCAGATGAAGAAGCTGTGATTCAGGCAGTGAGATGAAAAGGGCTGAGAAAATTAGTGGAAAAACTGAACTGAAACCTCAGCCTCTGACCTCTAGTGACAAGTGGACATGACTGCAGGAAATGTGTATCATAAATTAGTGATACTATGGAAAAATGCTGAACCCATAAAGAAAAAAGAAACATTTAAACCATTTACACGCATATTACACTGATAAAGATTAAGGCTAATCTTGTAGACAGTGTTCTAAAAACCTATAAATATATTTTACCAGTGAAATAAAAATAATTCCATAAAACCCTATGCCCTGATTAGTTAAATAAAATTTTCGACTTGAAGTGTTATAATATCTGCTGGTTAATTAATTGTTTTTAGGTTTATAGAGTCAGTAAAACGGATGTTCACAAAATCTAGGTTTATAATCTACACTTAAGCACATTATCAACTATCTCTTGTTCATTTATTTTTGAAAATAATGGTATATGTTTTTGAAAATAAGAAAGCAAATAATTAAACATATGTAACTGCCAGAACCTTGGATCATCAGAGGAATCATCTTTTCTTTAAATGCCACACACCCTCCCTAAGTTATTCTCCTTTAGTTCTGATGCCTTTGTGTTACAGAGGATGAAGGATTTGTAAAGATGGAAATTTAGGCCAGAGGAGAGAACTGTAGGCAAGTTAAATATGACTTGAATGTTCTTTAAATAACTCTGCTTCCCCATAATGACAGGATTTTTCTTTTTACTGCTTGTTTATAATCCACAAACTGACAATATGCAAATTTTCTTTACAGCATCCTCTTTTTATTGTAACAAGATAAGCTATGCCAGCATGAGGGGACATTTAGATAATCAGATATTTCCCTAGAAGTACCTACTCTTAGGGTCACTTTGGTGGGCCTGGGGTAGTTCTCTTTAACTAGATCTGCCAAATATAGTGCCTACTTCCAAGTAAATTCAGGGAAGTTCTAGAAAAAACTGGGACTGAATTAAAAACTGGGGCTGGTTTCCATCTTCAGTCTTTTTTTTTTTGTAAGTACTGAGGGATCAGGTCTGCACGATTTTTACAAAAAAGTCATCTGAATATATAAGCAAAGTCCCACATTTAGTTACATGTTTCCTAGTGCTGTTAGGCCACATGGGTGAGGCGCCCGCATCTGTATCTGCGTGTGCGTGCTTAGTCGTTCAGTCATGTCCGGCTCTTTGAGACCCTATGGACTATAGCCCACCAGGCCCCGCTGTCTGTGGGATTTTCCCATGGCAAGAATACTGGAGTGGGTTGCCATTTCTTTCTCTAGGGGATCTTCTTGACCCAAGGATGGAATTCACGTCTCGTGCCTTGCAGGCAGATTCTTTACCCATTTAAGCCACCTCGGGTGTTTTGCATGAGAAAGTTCCATCATAAAGTATGGCTAAGACTGCTCCTTCCCATTAAAAGATGAATAGGGCAGGCTTCAACCACTGCCTGAACTTGAAGCTGGCTACCCAGTTGCTTCTGAGTATTTGAGGTTGTGTTGATGTTGCGCCTAGGAGAATATTCAGTGGTGGATTCAGTATTGTAAGGATTGACATGGTTACATAGAAAATGGCCCATTTGATTCAGTCCATGTTAAGAAGTTTCTGAGCACATGTTGAAGGGCCCAGATGGTAAAGAATGTGCCTGCAAAGTGGGAGACCTGGGTCGATCCCTGGGTGGGGAAGATCCCCTGGAGAAGGGAATGGCTATCCACTCCAGTATTCTTGCCTGGAGAATTCCATGGACAGAGGAGCCTGGTGGGCCACAGTCCGTAGGGTTGCAAAGAGTTGGACATGACTGAGTGGCTAACACACTTGAAAGGTTGATATGTTACATTTTTATTCTGTGTCTACTCCTAAACATGATTTTGTCTAGCAATCACATAATTAAATCACTTATCTGTTACATGTGTATAAATTTTAACTTTGGGCATTTGCTTATCTCTTAAGTTCCAGATGTTGTACAGAACATACAGTGTATGGCAACTAGCTGGCAGTCAGCTTCACTGAAGTGGGATCCACCCAAAAAAGCAAACGGAATAATTACACATTATACGATAACGGTTGAAAGGAATGCTACAAACATCTCTCCCCAAGATCACACGTATACATTCATGAAACTTCTTGCCAATACCTCTTATGTCTTTGAAATAAGAGCTTCAACCTCCGCTGGTGAAGGTAATGAAATGACCTGCAACGTCAGCACGCTACCTGAGACAGGTAACTAATGTGTAACAGGTAACTGACCTGAAGCCAGTGATTTACCTGCAAAAGGGAACTAGCCTGCAACACATAACTGTTCCTGGACTGTGTCTTACGTTTGTCAATAACATTTGTCATCTTTAGAGCATATTTGCCCAAAACTATATAAGAAATATTAAAAAATAGAACACATACTTTTTTTTTTATTTTATTTTTAAACTTTACAATATTGTATTGGTTTTGCCAAATATCAAAATGAATCCACTACAGGTATACATGTGTTCCCCATCCTGAACCCTCCTCCCTCCTCCCTCCCCATACCATCCCTCTGGGTCGTCCCAGTGCACCAGCCCCAAGCATCCAGTATCGTGCATCGAACCTGGACTGGCATCTCGTTTCATATATGATATTATACATATTTCAATGCCATTCTCCCAAATCGTCCCACCTTCTCCCTCTCCCACAGAGTCCAAAAGACTGTTCTGTACATCAGTGTCTCTTTTGCTGTCTCGTACACGGGGTTATTGTTACCATCTTTCTAAATTGCATATATATGCGTTAGTATACTGTATTGGTGTTTTTCTTTCTGGCTTACTTCACTCTGTATAATAGGCTCCAGTTTCATCCACCTCATTAGAACTGATTCAAATGTATTCTTTTTAATGGCTGAGTAATACTCCATTGTGTATATGTACCACAGCTTTCTTATCCATTCATCTGCTGATGGACATCTAGGTTGCTTCCACATCCTGGCTATTATAAACAGTGCTGCGATGAACATTTGGGTACATGTGTCTCTTTCAATTCTGGTTTCCTCAGTGTGTATGCCCAGCAGTGGGATTGCTGGATCATAAGGCAGTTCTATCCCACATGTTACGTAAGGACCAGCTCCTGGTACATTGAACCACCTCCACAGCAATGGGAGACTGAAAGGAGGGAAAAAGAGAAAATCTTTTGTGTTTTACAAGTATGTATTTCTTATTATATAAACACCAAACACTGAATTATGTCTTATCATAATTTAAAATAGGGGATAAATATATAATATCTTTTTAAAGTTGATTTTTGTGGCATTGTTAATGCTTCCCTGAATTCCATAGTTGCAGTGTCAGCTCATTTTTTTCTATTTCCTTCTCTTTATAATGGCCTTCATCTTTATATTGTTGGGATAAGGATATCCAGGTCACTAAGCTCTAGTTTTCAAAGAAGAAAACTCTCACCCTCCCTAACAGTGATCCGTCCTATATCATAATCTCTTTCATCTTCTACCATCTCTAATGATTATACTTCTTCATATCAATGAAAACCTGATTCCTTCCTGGTAATACCACTTCCCTGGAGGTCCTCTCTAGTGGGGACTGTGGGGTTGACATAATTGTTTACCTCTGGCATGTCTAGATCCTTATCTTGGAAACGTCTTTTAGCCCTTTCCTCCTTTTGAAATCAGCATCACCCAGTTTTCTTGACTTTTCTGTCTTCGAGGCTGTACACCACAGAGCTTCAGGACACAGTGTGACTTCTCTCTGATTTCAGCATCCAAGTCAGCATCCTTTAAGGCAACATTTCTTGAGACTTCAGGGTTTTCCTGTTCGTCTGGAATGGATGCATCTCAAAATATGTCATCGTGACTCATCTTCCAGGAGATTCCCTACTCTGAATGGACCTCACTGTTTGTTTTCACTAGATGCTGACTGATGAACAGTGCTGGAGAAAAATGTAAATGGTTCTACCTTGTTGAGCTATTTTCTAACTCTCCCAACTGCCCTACAGTCTGCTATACAGTGTACATCCCTGGTTTACACTTCATCAATTTTCCACAGGAAAATTCTGCTCTTACTCAGAACATAATCTACCCCCCGTATCATCCATCTTTGATGTTCTTATCCATTTTACTAATAGCATCAAAGATATTGATTTGCTTTCCTTCAAAATTTACCCATATCTTTATTTCTCTCTCAAAATATCCTCCCTTGGGGATGTCACCCACCGCCTTTCTGTTTGCAGGAATCTCACTGCTCATTTTTGTTTCAAACTCATGTCGCCTCTAAAACATAGCTCCATCAATTTGATCTACTTTCTCATACACTTTATTTTCTTTCTCACTCTTTTGTGTGCATACACACACACAAACAATCCCACCAGTTGTTAGAAAATTTCAACTGAGGCCCTGGTTGGTATATCAGCCCTAACTATATTCAAAGTGGAATTCATGAAATGTGGATTCTCCTTTTCTTCCTCACTTTTCTGTACCTGTTCTTTATAATCAGTTGGGGACAAAGCCTTATATTTTTAATGTGATTCTTCCCCCCACCTCTCCTACATATAATCAGGGCTTATCAATTCAATCTCTGCCATTTGCCACTTCTTCAACTTGACTGTCCCCATTTAATTTCAGACTTGCTGCTTCCTATAATAATACCCTAAAGTGGCCTTATCACCCATACTTATCCAGCCTGCCCATCAGTACCATCTTTCCACCCACTTACTTAGATTGAATTGGCTCTAATATTCAATCTAGAACCTTTATGTGTTGGCTGTTGAATTTTATTTCCTAAAGGATAAGAATTAAATGTACAGATTTTAAGTATCTGAAGCACAGAGGTGATAATGAAAGTTGATGTGTGTAAGAGATGGCTCAGAATGCTCCAGAAGTTTTACTTACTCTTGTATACAAGTCTTTAATGATATGCTAAGTATTAAAACTCAGAGAAGGCAATGGCACCCCACTCCAGTACTCTTGCCTGGAAAATCCCATGGACAGAGGAGCCTGGTGGGCTGCAGTCCAGGGGTTCGCGAAGAATCGGACACGACTGAGCAACTTCACTTTCACTTTTCACTTTCATGCATTGGAGAAGGAAATGGCAACCCACTCCAGTGTTCTTGCCTGAAGAATCCCAGGGAGGGAAGAGCCTGGTGGGCTGCCGTCTATGGGGTTGCACAGACTCGGACACAACTGAAGCGATTCAGCAGCAGCAGCAGCAGCATTAAAACTACAGATTCCTGGACATCACCCTAGACTTGGCTGAATCTCCCAAGAGATGAAGCCTAACAATCTATACTCTGAAGCATCTCTCTGATGACTTTGTAAATTTGGGGAATGACTGGACTAGAAGACCTAGGGATTTTGATGGCAGGTGGTATGTAGCAGAGAGGACAGGCAAACAGTGTCAGAGAGATCCAGAAAGGGGTGGCAGGTGTTTCCTCAGTGGGTGGGCAGCAGATCATCACCATGCAGAGTCTGAGAGAGGGATATATGTTCACATCCAGGCAGGTGGTCCTGATCACTGGGCGGGAGCTGGGTCTGAGAAAAAGGGCAACAAAAGACAGGACAGAAATTCTGAGACAAATGAGAGCTTTGAGACTCAGAAAACAAGACAGAGGACTCATTATTATTATTGATCCCAGTGGTACTCCAGGTGGCTGCGCAGGCACAGGAATGAAGCGGAAGTTCAATGAAAAGAGACACATAATCAAAGTATGCATACTTGAGGTAGAGCCACCTGAACTTAAGGATGGGTCTATGTAAAAAAAGAAATCCTGTAATTAAAGACTTGAATTAGATTTTAACTCAGGATTAAAAGACCACAGGAATGGAGGTTGCCGGAATTCTAAACCAATGAATTAGGCAGGTATTAGACATATTGTTCTGAGTATTCTGTGCTCCCTTGTCACTAAAGACAGTGTTTCTCAAAGTTTGGACTTCCAACTCCCTGCATCAGAATATACCTGTACATCCCTGAGGCCCCTACTCTAGACCTATGGGATCAGAGTTTAGAAAATAAAACTCACAAATCTTCATTTAAACAAGATAGGTGGGTGAGACAGTGCTGAAATTTGAGTACCATTCTATTCCACTGTGTATGTATACTCTTTGCTTGTGGAGACTGTCTTACTTGTCTTTGTTTTTACTAACAGTTCATAGCAGAGAGACATGGGCATTCTAGGCACTCAGATTTTTGTAAAAGAAAGAAATGAATTGTATTCTCATGAAATTCACAATTTTTTATAAGGGTTTTACTCCAGTCTGATACATTATGTCCACATTTCCATCAGGCAAAAGTATAGATATTTTCTCTACAGTAAATGTAAAAGTTTTTTTTTTCAATTAAGGAGAGTCATTCATGTGAAATATGAGTATTGCTGCTTCAAAAATATTTAAATAATTTGTCTTTGAAATTAATTTCCAGATCTAATATGTAATTGTATTTATGATTACAGTTTTTATGAGGTAAATAATTTGCTTTTATCTGGGTTCACATGAATTGTTTGTAGATGAGACATTAGTAAGAACTAGAGATTCATTGTTCAGAATGGAAGCAGTTTTATAGCTGTTGCAAACTTCTAATTTATGGTGGTCTAAGATTAGTCACAGTGTAAAATCAGCTCTGAGTCACTGACTTTGTACTTATTTTTGACATGAAGTAAAGTCAAATTTGCCTCATGCCCTTGTTGCCTAGTGTTTGACCTTAACATTCCTTCCAGAGATCATTGGGTATTTTGCTCAGTGTAAACTTGGTGATATCTGGGCACAGTTAAACACGCTTCATGATGACTGTATTTATGAGGAGATTAGCGTTCAGTGTCTAAACTGGCTCCATTGTCAGAGTCAAACATGTTGAAATAGGGCATATATAGACGAAGGCAGCCAAACCTGGTGATTTTAACAGTATTTTGTGTCCAAGTATATTATATTCACCAATAAAAATATTATAGCAAGTTCATGTGGATACAAGACTTAACTTTTAAAATCTCAAATTGCTTCAAAATGCGTACTCTTCTCCATATTATTTTCAAATCTTAGTAAATATGGTTATTTACTATTGAGTTTGAAAAGTTCTTTTTGCTGGAAGTTAGTTTTTCAGTTTGGATTTATTCAAAGGTCTCCCAGGTTCAGTAATTTAGAATCCAAAGAGGAAAAGAAGTTATATTCCTTGGATGCCCAAAACTTAGAAGAAGGAAAGTGAAATATGCAGTTGTGGTTTTTAGGGTGTTCTTTTCAGCAGTGATTTATTTTTTTGTTTCCCCTTTAAAATTGTGTTTGTTTATTTTGGGCTGTGCTGTCCCTGGGCTTTCTCTAGTGGCAGCGCGTGAGGACTTCTCTTGTTGGGGAGACAGGCTCTAGGACGTGTCGGCTTCAGTATTTTCCATGCATGGGCTTAGTTGGCCCACAGCATGTGGGATCTTCCTGGACCAGGGATCAAACCTGTGTCCCCTCTGTTGGCAGGTGGATTTTTTACCCCCGGGCCACCAACAAAGTCTTGGCAGTGATTTCTTTACTAGTTTTTAATAGTAGGTATTAGGTACCTAGAGGAAGTCCACTGAGCTTTCACATATATAAGTGGATCAGCATTGAATAGGAAAGTTTAATTTCCCTGTTTTCCCCCTTGTATTCTTGGTTCTTTCAAATGTCCCTGTGCTGCTTAATAGCATACATGTGAACTGTCTGTCCCCTTATGCAATGCCATGACCACCATTCCCCTAAGATCTCTTTAAGAAATGTGTTTTTATGTACTTTCTTTGGTAGCTTATTTTGTGGATTTCTCTGAGCAGTGTCAAGATGACTGGGAAAAGTGTGATTATGACTAAATCTGACTTCCATTTACCAGCTTTTTTAAAAAGTGAAATATTTATACAATATAGAAGAAATCAGACCATGCTTAAGTACCAGTTAATAGAGTGAATGTGGGTGGTGAAAGTGTTGCAAATTAATGTACGAATTCAAAAGTTTACTTTTTCCATTGTCTGCATCCCACTGACATCACTCTCCTCAGTTGAGGTGAGAAGTCAAACATGCAGGCAAATTGTGTAATCCTGTTTGTTCTTAAGCAAGTGAATTGCCACATTCTAGTTACCAGTCAGTAATTGCAGAAAGCACAAAAGCCATTATAATTGCTTGTCACAGATCAAAGAGAAATAGCTACTATTATTGGTACTTTAATTGAAGTTCAAATGCTTTACAATGTATTTCATACAGACTTAAATGGGATTCAGTTCAGTTCAGTCGCTCAGTTGTGTCCGACTCTTTGCAACCCCATGAACCGCAGCACGCCAGGCCTCCCTGTCCATCACCAACTCCCGGAGTCCACCCAAACTCATGTCCATTGAGTCGGTGATGCCATCCAACCATCTCATCTTCTATCGTCCCCTTCTCCTCCTGCCCTCAGTCTTTCCCAGCATCAGGGTCTTTTCCAATGAGTCAGCTCTTCACATGAGGTGGCCAGAGTATTGGAGTTTCAGCTTCAGCATCAGTCCTTCCAATGAACACCCAGGACTGATCTTCTTTAGGATGGATTGGTTGGATCCCCTTACAGTCCTAGGGACTCTCAAGAGTCTTCTCCAACACCACAGTTCAAAAGCATCAATTCTTTGGTGCTCAGCTTTCTTTATGTTCCAACTCTTGTATCCATACATGACCACTGGAAAAACCATAGCCTTGACTAGATGGACCTTTGTTGGCAAAGTAATGTCTCTACTTTTTAATATGCTGTCTAGGTTGGTCATAACTTTCCTTCCAAGGAGTAAGCGTCTTTTAATTTCATGGCTGCAGTCACCATAAGCAGTGATTTTGGAGCCCAGAAAAATAAAGTCAGGCACTGTTTCTACTATTTCCTGATCTATTTGCCATGAAGTGATGGGATCTGATGCTGCCATGATCTTAGTTTTCTGAATGTTGAGCTTTAAGCCAAGTTTTTCACTTTCCTCTTTCACTTTCATCAAGAGGTTCTTTAGTTCTTCTTCACTTTCTGCCATAAGTGTGGTGTTATCTGCATATTTGAGGTTATTGATATTTATCCTGGCAATCTTGATTCCAGCTTGTGCTTCTTCCAGCCTAGCGTTTCTCATGATGTATTCTGCATATAAGTTAAATAAGCAGAGTGACAACATACAGTCTTGACATACTCCTTTTCCTATTTGGAACCAGAGTCGGACACAACTGATGTGACTTAGCAGCAGCAGAGTTATTTGGACCTACAGATTTGAGATCACCAATTCCATTTGGGATTCAAACAGGTCTTGAACCCCAAACACAGAGCCTGGGCATGGTGGTGGTGGTTTAGTTGCTAAGTCATGTCTGACTCTTGCAACCCCATGGACTGTAGCCTGCCAGGCTCCTCTATCCATGGGATTCTCCAGGCAAGAAATCATGTCCAGTTCTAATTGTTGCTTCCTGACCTGCATACAGGTTTCTCAAGAGGCAGGTCAGGTGGTCTGGTATGCCCATCTCTTTCAGAATTGTCCACAGTTCATTGTGATTCACACAGTCAAAGGCTTTGGCATAGTCAGTAAAGCAGAAATGGATGTTTTTCTGGAACTCTCTTGCTTTATCCATGATCCAGCAGATGTTGGCAATTTGGTCTCTGGTTCCTCTGCCTTTTCTAAACAGGATACTTTCCTTAAAAGTGAGCATGAGATGAAAGGTATCCTTTATACTTGTGATGTGTTGGATATTTGACCAATATATTACTGATTTAATGCTTACTATGCCCAGGCTTCCCTCATAGCTCAGTCGATAAAGAATCTGAAGCAGTGCAGGAGACCCTGGTTTGATTTCTGGGTTAGGAAGATCCCCTGGAGAAGGAAATGACAACCTACTCCATATTCTTGCCTGGAGAATCCCATGGATAGAGGAGCCTGGCAGGCTATAGTCCATGGGGTTGCAAGAGTCAGACATGACTTAGCAACTAAACCACCACCACTATGCCCAGGCTCTGTGTTTGGGGTTCAAGACCTGTTTGAATTCCAAATGGAATTGGTGATCTCAAATCTGTAGGTCCAAATAACTGTGCTGCTAAGTCACATCAGTCATGTCCGACTCTGTGGGACCCCATAGATGACAGCCCACCAGGCTACCCCGTCCTTGGGATTCTTCAGGCAAGAACACTGGAGTGGGTTGCCATTTCCTTCTCCAGTGCAGGAAAGTGAAAAGTGAAAGTGAAGTTGCTCAGTTGTGTCTGACTCTTCGTGACCCCAAGGTCTG
>NW_011495084.1:1669688-1673871 GCF_000754665.1 Bison bison bison
AGGTGTGAATGTTTTCATTTTATGGAGACTAATGAGAGAGAGAGAGAATTATGGCCAGAGGTAATATAGTGGAGCCTAAGTTAAAACAAGACCTTCTGACTCCAAGTCCATTAATCTTGTTGGGTAGAAATATACTTCTCAAGAAAATGTTGTCATTATTCAAAACTTCAGTGATAAGCATTAATTGTTTTTGGTCAAAAAATTAGTTCAGGCAAGAACACTGGAGTGGGTTGCCATTTCCTTCTCCAGTGCAGGAAAGTGAAAAGTGAAAGTGAAGTTGCTCAGTTGTGTCTGACTCTTCGTGACCCCATGGACTACAGCCTACCAGGCTCCTCCATCCATAGCAGTTTCCAGGCAAGAGTACTGGAATGGGTCACCAGTGCCTTCTCCACCAAATAACTCTACCATATTGTAAAAACACATTTAGTAAATATAAAGCAATTAAACACAAACCTTCAATTGTATGGATTGAATTGTGTGGACTGAAGAATCAAATAGGAATTCAGGAGAAATACATTTTATTGAGGGTTGTAATGAAAAAGTGGAACAGCAATTGGATATTACTCATTGGTAGCTTCAAAACTGCTTTATAGGAGAAGTTTAGATGCTATAACCTAGTTAGAAGATGATGATATGTTTTTGAATTTTAGAATTTCATAATCAGGTACTAATCTAGTGTTTACTTAGGTTGCCTGATATAGATCAATAAACTAGCTAACTTTTCTAAATATTCTTTATTGTTGCTCCTCAATATGCTTGAGAAAACGTCAGTTGTACATATCAAAAAAACACTCTTCTTTTTATTTCAGCAGTCTTAGATGGTGGAGTTTGGGAAGATCTGAAGTAGAATAAAGGATTGTAATACAAGCGATCAGGCTGAGGTGGAAGCCTATATAGACAGTGTTGTATTGAAGAAGATAAGAAGTAAGATTGAATAACTCAAGTGGACCTTACTCTGCTTTGTAATCGTACCAGAAGTTTGAATTCAATATTATGGAAAAATGGGAACTTAACTATATTTAGAGTAGGAAGAAATATACATTGACTCTGAAAACAGTGATGCTTTTTTGGCCATTTTCCTAAACACTGCAGTAATCTCTTTAGACGGAGAAAGATTTGTTCATTACAAATAACTTACTGAATCTCGAAAATCATGAAGAATAACATTCACAGCCATTTTAATGGCCCATAAGGTCCTTTTACAATCTAGTATTCTCTTCCTTTTGAACTGTAGTGTTGGAGAAGACTCTTGAGAGTCCCTTGGACTGCAAGGAGTTCCAACCAGTCCATGCTAAAGGAGATCAGTCCTGGGTGTTCACTGGAAGGACTGATGCTGAAGCTGAAACGCCAATACTTTGGCCACCTCATGTGAAGAGTTGACCCATTGGAAAAGGCCCTGATACTGGGAGGGATTGGGGGCAAGAGAAAAAGGGGACGACAGAAGGTGAGATGTTTGGATGGCATCACCGACTTGATGGACATGAGTTTGGGTAAACTCCGGGAGTTGGTGATGGACAGGGAGGCCTGGTGTACTGCCATTCTTGGGGTTGCAGAGTTGGGCACGACTGAGCAACTGAAATGAACGGATTCTCTTCCTCAGTAATGTGTCTCCCCCTTCATCTTTTGAAAGTGAAAGTGAAAGTCACTCAGTCATGTCCAACTCTTTGCGACCCCGTGGACTATACAGTCCATGGAATTCTCCAGGCCAGAATACTGGAGTGGGTAGCCTTTCCCTTCTTCAGAGGATCTTCCCAACCCAGGGATCGAACCCAGGTCTCCCACAATGCAGGCAGATTCATTACCAGCTAAGCCACAAGGGAAGCCCAAGGATACTGGAGTGGGTAGCCTATCCCTTCTCCAGCAGATCTTCCTGACCCAGGGATCGAACCAGGGTCTCCTGCATTGCAGGCGGATTCTTTACCAACTGAGCTATGAGGGAAGCCCCTCATCTTTTGAAATTTACCCTCAAGTGCTACAACTTCAAAGAGGACCTGGCTTATTTATGATTGAACCTCCTCCCAGCTAGAATTTTCTACCCTTCTCTCCTGCTTTACTTTGTATGTGCCATTGTCTATAGATATCTGTCCTCATTACATTGCATGCTCCATGAAAACAGGAATTTTCCTTGTGCAGTTCACATGTATTTTCAGTGCCCAGAAATCTGTCTGGCATATAGGGATACTCAATAATTATGTATTATGAAAAAATGAATGAAACAATCAATTTATAGGCCTAGAAGAGAGATAGAGACACGGTGAATACTCAATATCCATACTTTAGGTGCCTTAAGTAGAAAATTTCAGCCACAAAATATTTTTAGAAAATTATGTGGTAGATCTTTAAGAAAGGCATGTCTTCTGTGATATATTTTTAGTTTAACTTTTAATTTTGAGATATAGATTCACATGCACATATAAGAAATAATACAGAGAAATCCCATGTTTCCTTTATTTGGTTTCCCCCAGTGGAAAAATCTCATAAAACTATAGTGCAGTATCAAAGTTACCTTATTTATATCAATGCAGTCAATATAGGGAATATTTCACTGAGGATAATTTTTCCTGTTGTGTTTTTATGGCCGCATTCAACTCCTGCCTAACTTCCTTGTACTTCTCATCTTAACCCTCTGACAACTACTAATTTCTTCTTTATTTTCTGTAATATTGTCATTTCAAGAATGCTATATAAAGTTATTTTGTAATGATTCATATGTTTATGTAATTTTCTTTGTCAGATTGTTAATATGGTGGATTACATTGATTGATTTTCTAATACCGAACAATCCTTTGGTCTTTGAAGTAAACCCCACTTGATCATGGTGTACTTTTTAAAATTTATTACTAATTTCTTTTTGCTAATAGTTTAATATTTTTGCATCTATATTCAAGAGGGATATTGATCTATAGTATTGTGGAGGTTTTTGTTTTTTTTTTTCCACCGTCTTTGTCTAGTTTTGGTATCAGGCAGTATCAGGTAGCCTCATGGAATGAGTTTGGGAATATTGCCTCCTCTGCAGCTTTTTGGAATAAGTGTTAACTCTTCCCTAAATATTTGATAGAATTCTCCTGTGAAGTCATCTGATCCTGGACTTTTATTTGTTGGGAGTTTTTTTAAAATTACAGTTTCCATTTCAATATTTGTAGTTTAAAAAATTTTAGTCACTCTATTGTGTCCGACTTAGTTGCTCAGTCGTGTCTGACTCTTTGAGAACCCATCAGCTGTACCCGCCAGGCTCCTCTGTCTATGGAAATCTCCAGGCAAGAACACTGGAGTGGGTAGTATTTCCTTCTCCAGGGGATCTTCCTGACTGAGGAACTGAACTCAGGTCTCCTGCATTGCAGGCATTTACCATTTCAACCACCAGGGAACCCACCTGTGATTAGTCTGTTCTTATTTTCTATTTCTTCCTGATTCAGTCTTGAAAGATTATAGCTTTCTAAGAATTTGTGCATTTCTTCTAGGTTGACCATTTATTGCTTGTAGTAGTCTCTCATGATCCTTTGTATTTCTGTGTTGTCTGTTGTAACTTCTCCTTTTTTGTTTCTAATTTTATTGATCTGAGCCCTCTCCCTTTTTTCCATGATGCATCTCACTGTCTTTGTCTAGTTTCAGTATCAGGGAATTCTAGCTTAATAATACAAATCTCTTCTAATTTCTGGAACAGACTGTGTGGTGTGTAGTCACTTCAGTCATGTCCAACTCTTTGTGACTCTATTCTCACCAGGCTCCTCTGTCCATGAAATTCTCCAGACAAGAATAATGGAGTGGGTGGCCATTTCCTTCTCCATGGGATCTTCCCAACTCAGGGGTCAAACCCTCGTCTCTTAAGTCTCCTGCATTGGCAGGCAGGTTCTTAACCACTAGCGCCCCCTGGGAATTTTTCTTTAAATGTTTGGCAGAGTTGTTTAGTGGAATCATCTAGTCATGGAGATATCTTTTTGAGGAGTTTTAAAATTAAGTTTAAGGCTCTCAGGATGCAAAATGGGAGGTGAAATGTACATCAAATCAGTTGTAAAAAGTGGCACTTCTAAATAATACATTTGTCAAAAAGAAAAGAGAAATAAAAAATACAGTAAACTAAAATGTGTTGAATTGATATGAAATGAAAACACAATATATCAAAATGTGTGAAACAGTTAAAGCAGTGAAGAGAGGGAAATTTCTATCACTAAATGCATACATT
>NW_011495084.1:1673971-1705955 GCF_000754665.1 Bison bison bison
CTACTGAAGGATGTGAATAATAAAACCAAAAACAAAATCAATGAAATAAAAAACAGAAAGCAAGAGGAAAAATCAGGTAAACAAAGAACTGGTTCTTTGAAAGGATGAAATTGACAGGCTTCTAGTGAGCCCAAGAAAGGAAAAAAGAAGTCACAGATTTACCAGTATTTAGGAATGAGATCATTACGGACACTGCAGACATCAAAAAGATAATAAGGGGATAATACCAACAATGTTGCACCTTGGATGAAATGAACTTACTCTTTAAAATCACAGTGACCACAGCTCAGCTAATATGAATTATTAATAGATGCTTTGAATAGTCCTATAACTCCTAGGGGTATTAAATTTGTGATGGTTTCTTTTGATAGCACTCTAGTAGAGAAAATGAGAGCACATCTCCATTACTGCCAGATGTGGGGAGAAATCCAAGTTTCCCATTTGGCCTTTGGTTGACACCCAAGGGGAGGATGCTGGGTGAGCATGAGAAAGAAGGCTGCCCATGAGGCTTCCACCTCATAACTGCTTTCCCCATATCCTCCACTGACGTGGTGGACAGATCTTATTCCCTCTGGAAAGGGTGGAAGTTCTGGCTTGCTATTTTGCCTCACTCTATCAAAGATGGTGGGGATTACTGCCTAGTGAAGGCAGAAGACTAGTTTCTTCATTTGGCCTTTGTTGTCATGGGAGGAAGAGGGACCACAGCCTTTTTTCTGTAGCTTTTGGGTAGAGCTGTTATTGTCTAAACGTTTTCTATCTTGCCCAGGCTGCACTGTTTTGTTTTTTGTTTGTTTTTTCTGTTAGAGGGAGCAAGCTTTTACTGAGGCTTTTTCAGTCTGAGCTGGGTGCAGCTGGGGATTGCTGGCTTTGGGGATAAACGCGGCAAAAAGGAAAACCCAGGGAGCTCACTGCTGCGCTGTTCCCTGGGTCCTGAGTTCCCTAGTTGCTTTGTCTTCTCACCACCTTTCAGAAGCTTATGTTTGTTTTATATTTAATGTCCATGGGTTTAGTTGTACTTTGTGGAGGGAACTGGGTGAATATATCTACTCCATCTTGAAAGCCTGAAGTTCATTTGTGAGGATTTGTTGAATATCAAGCGTAGTACCCTTTTTATCCATATATTCAAGAATAAGTTATTTAATGTGTACGAAGTACTCTGTCAGGGGCTACTAGGAAAACTATTACAAAACAATTATTTTCTTATGCTTTTAAAATTTATATAATCTTAGGTCTTCATTAGATTTCAGAGATAATCCCATCAGTCATTTCATTTTGCAAATTTGGGAAATGAAGCATAGAGGCTTACTATCTACTGAGTTTGTTTTAGCTAATTATTAGCAGAACTCTTGCAAATCCAGGACTCTTTCTACTATATTATGATACTTCACTTACCTTAGAAATTTACCTGATCATTTGTACTTATTGGAATGAAAATATTTTTTCTCATTATTTCACAGTATCTAAATAGAGTCATTATGGAGTAGGGAAATTCAGTAATATAATATGAATTTCATTAATTTGTGGAGGGATGTTTATGTTGTAAGTATACTTACATACTTCTGTCCAAATATGGATTTAAAGTTTAGGAAAACTAATTTTCTATGATCATATATATGCTTAACCTATAATATTAAAAATACTATGAGTTAATAAGATCTATGAAATACTGAAGCCATTCTAGGAAATTTTATAGTTTCTAGACACATATCACATTTTTTATCCTGGATCAATTCCAAAGGTGTAATGTTTGCCATTATGAATTTGTGTCATAAGTATCAAATTCTAAATTATAAGTTTAAAAGTCCTTTTAAATGTAATTCCTTTTTGTAAAAAAAAAAAAAAAAGAATCTGAGTTACTCTGCATAATTCTCCTTGACCCCACTGATGTTCTAATACCTTTCATTAAGTGGACTCCAGGCAACCACTGTTTTCTTCATTCCAGCTCCAGCTAAAGCCAGCTGTTCTTCAAGCAACATTTTTATTAACTTATTTAGGAATTGGGGCATATCTTATTACCCTATTTTCCATTCCTGTTCTATGCAGCTGTAGTTGATACTTTTCATAACAGCCTTTACATATCAACCTCCTCCTCAATTTCACCTCATTTTTTTCTTATTTTCTTTTACTTCCCTTTTGAAGTAAATTATGCATGTGCGTGTACATGCAAAAACCCCTCTTCTTTCTTTTTGGTAACCTTTTGACTTAAAGGCTCAGGAATGTGCTCCTTATATTTATGAGATTATAAACTTCAGGGAAAAACATTTACTAATGGTGAAAAAACTCTGAAATGTAGGATAAATGGGTTTTAATGATAGCACAATTTCATTAATAATATTACATTAATTTAGACAATTAAAAAAAATCAGTGCAGTATGAATATAAAGAAAAGGCTTTAAGCAAATAGTAGGTTGTACAAATTATTGTTAACCTCAACTTAGTGAATTTCAAATATTTTTCATGGTATATAAGAAAACAACTTTTGAGGAAGAAGCCATTTTGTAAATATAAAATGTGCATAAATAGGAGCCACTCTATGATGAAACACTTTCAGAATTCAGATCAAGTAACATTTCTTAGTATATTAATTTTATTATTGTAATTTAAATATTCACTACCTCCTATTCACCACATCCTTGAATCACCCATTAATTCAGTGCCTGGATACCTTATTATGAATTATTACTTTAGAAACAATTTGCAGGGTTAGAAAGATAGTATAAATCCATATGGATCACAGTAATGAAATCTATACCAATTAAAGGCTATGGTAAAATCCAGTAGCTCAATTTTCTGACATTTTTGCATGTGTGAAAGTCGCTCAGTCATGTCTGACTCTTTGCAACCCCATGGAGTGTAGCCTGACAGGCCCCTCTCTCCATGGGATTCTCCAGGCCAGGAGCAGATTGCCATTTCTTCCATCTGGGGATCTTCCCAACCCAGGGATCGAACCCAGGTCTCCCACATTGCAGGCAGATTCTTTAACGTCTGAGCCTCCAGGGCAGCCCTTCTGACATTTATTACTAATTAAATTGGTCTACTTTAGATAAGATTTTTTTTAAGTTTATTATTTTATTTACTTTTGGCTATCCTGGGTCTTTGTTGCTGCACAGGCTTTTCTCTAGTTACGATGCATGAGCTTCTCATTGCAATGGTTTCTCTTATTGTAGAGCACAGACTGTATAGTTGTGGTGTGTGGGCTCAACAGTTGTGGCTCATGGGTTCTAGAGCACAGGCTCAATAGTTGTGATACACAAGCTCTGTTGCCCCATGGCATGTGGAATTTTCCTGGATCAGGGATCGAACCCTTGTCTTCTGCATTAGCAGGCAGATTCTTTACCACTGAGCTACCACAGAAGCTCTAGATAAGATTTTTTTTTAAAGCCAAGATTCTATTAGTAACGTATTAAATGTAACAAATATTAATGCTATTAATATTAATATTTAATATTAATGCTACTATTAATATTAATAATACATTAATATTTGTTATGTATGGCAGCCTAACATTTTTAGACTTGAAATTAAAAACTAATTTTGTATTTAGGACATTATTACAGAGAAATTATTAACTGTGTGAGACATACTCCTTAGAAACTGGATAGAATGCTATTATTATAAGTACTATTAGGAAATCTTCCTGAAGATTGAACAGTTACCAAAAGAGAATTGAAAGTAATTGTTGGCATTCTTGGACTAATCTGTAAGGCTTCTTTTCTAGTATGGACATATGAGAAATACAATAAAGCTCATGATTTTTTCCATAATATCAAGGTTTATAAAATATTAGTGTATCAGTATCTAGTATTTTAATTTTTTCTATATTTCTTATTTTGAATTTAGAATTCTTATTCTAAATTTCTTATTTTGAAATTATTGTTACGTTCTAATGGGAAAGCTTTTTTCTTTTTTTTTAAACATTTTCTAATTATGGGAAATTATATACAGTGAGATGCACAGAACTTAATTGTACAATTAAATGAGTTTCCACACAGGCGTACAGCCATTTTTAACCACCACCATTCAACACCATATAGAACATTTCCATCTTCCACAGAAAGTTCCCTTGGACACCCACTATCCTGATTTCAGTCAACACAGATTAGTTTCACTTGTTCTTCACTTATTGTACTCTTTTATATTTGGCCTATTTCTTTCAACATAATTGTGAAATTCAGGTTGTTGAGGGTTCAGCAATTTGTTTCTTTTATTATTGAGTCAATTTCCATCATTTGAATACTCCATTATTTGTATGTCTAGTGGCTTAGAGGGTAAAAAAATCTGTGTGTAATGCAGGAGATCTGGGTTTGATCCCTGGGTCAGGAAGATCCCCTGGAGAAGGAAATGGTAACCCCCTCCAGTATTCTTGCCTGGATAATTCCATGGACAGAGGAACCTGGCAGGCTATGGTCCACGGGGTTGCAAAGAGCAGGACACGACTGAGCGACTGACACTTTCACTTTCTTTTGACTGATGCATGAACTGTTCCAAACTGTTATGAATAAAAATGCTATCGATATTTTTATATAAAACTTTTTTTTGGACTTCCTGGGTCATAGTCTAGATCCATGTTTTAACTGTTCACGAAACTAACAAGTGCTTGTATGATTTTAAATACTCACCCAACGTCATACTTCTCAGTGTCAGCACAATTTGGCATTATCAGTCTTTATAATTTTAGACAGTCTAGCTGGTATAAAAGAACTTCTCTCTTATTATGAGTTCAATTTTCATCTCAGTGATGTTTAATGATGTTAATTCCTTTAACATGTTTATTGATCCTTCATATAAAGGCAGTTTTTGCTTTGCCTGGTGGTGTGGGGCCATAAAGATGAGTGTAAAGCTGTCTGTATAATGTGTGCAAGCAACCTTAATAATCAATGGGGAAAGTGATGCTCGTTCCCTAACCTTCAAAAATGTTTGCCACTACATTAAAACTCTGTTCCTGTCAGTTACAAATACATAAGAAATGAAAAAACTATAAAAGCAATATTTAATACACTGTAATTTAAAACATTAGAAATAATGAGAGTGAAAGTATTCACTTTCTTTATTAAAAACATATCAAGAGTGCTTGCATTCTTTTTCTCACTGTTCAGCTTATGATATAAAGAGAGCATCTTTTCTATGACTTGGCAAATTTTTATACTCCTTTCAGAGTTCAGATTAGCTTCCAACATGCATATGGGCATGTGACATGTGCACAGGAAAGACAGGAAGCAATGTAACTACACACTTTGCTGCCTGTGCATGAACTAAGTAACAGATGCACAGTGACCAATCAAGGATAAGTTTCGAAAGAAAGGATATGTTGGGCCTCACGTTATAATGTATATCTGTCTTTTTTTTTTAATATTTAATTTATTTGGCTGTGCCAAGTCTTAGCTGCGTCACTTAGAATCTTCAGTCTTCATTGCAGCATGCAGAATCTTTTAGTTGCTGCAAGCAAACTCTTGGTTGTGGGATATGAGATCTACTTCCCTGACCAGGGATCAAACCCAGGCCCACTGCACTGGGAGCTGAGTTTTAGCCACTGGACCATCGGGAAAGTCCCTCCATCTACTATTTATTGTGGACGGAACCAATAGCAGTGAAGCACTTTATGCAAGTACTCATAGTTAATATATAAAGGTAACAAAGTTTAACCCTTGTTTTGGGCAGTCAGGCGTTATTTAATTAAACCATAAAAACAGAAATTCAGACATATTAGAACATGCAAAGTGAGGACTGGTCTGTCATTCTGGGGAGCTTTCTGTTCAACACTTTAGCCTATATTTTATTGAGTGGCTTTTCTTTTTAGTGCTGAGTTATAGGAATTCTTTATATATTTTGAATACACATCCTTTATTAGATGTATGTATAACAAATATCTCTTAGTCAACGACTTGACTATTTCCTTAATGGTACCTTTGGATGAGCAGATTATTTTAATATTAATGAAATCCAAATCAGCAGTTTTTAATTTCACATTAGTACATTTTGTGTCCTGAGAAATAATTGCCTACTTCAAGATCATGAAAGTATTATCCTTTTATTCTAGAAAGTTTATCGTTTTAGCTTTAATATTTATATCCATAAATCACCTAGAATTTTGTATATATACATAGCATGAGGTATGATTTAAAGTTCCTTTTTAATATTTTTGCTCAATTTTTACAAAACTCTTTGTTAAAAAGTTTCTTTTTCCTTATTTAATTACCTTGGTAGCTTTGTCAAAAAGCAAATATTGGACCGTGTGCATGTCACTGTCTTTCTGAAATATATCCTCGTCTATTGTTTGTCCGCCTTCGTGAATTCCACATTGTGTTTATTAGTTTTGTAGGAAACAAGTCATGAAATGAGGTAGTGTGACTTCCATAAATGTGTTCTTTTCCAAGTTGTTTTAGCTATTTTAGTTCTTTGTATTTCCATACAAATTTTATAATTAGAATCACCTTGTTAATTTTTACCAAAATGCCCTGTGGCATTTTCATTGGGATTGCATTTAATCTGCTCATGTATTTAGGGAGAAGTGTCATTTTAATAGTAAGTAATCCATGAACATGGTATATGTCTCCATTTTTAGACTCTAATTTCAGCAGCGCTTTGTAGTTCACAGCAAATGAATTTTACATCTTTTGTTTAAATTATTCCTATCTAATATTTTATAATATTGGAAGTAGAGTTATTTTAATTTTAGTCACCAGTTGTTTGAGGTAGAATCTAGAAATACAGGTGATTTTTGTTTTTTTGATATTGTATCCTATAACTGCTAAATATGTTTATTGGACATAGAAGATTGTATATATTGCTTTAGAATTTTCTGCATTTAAAAATATCATTGCATCTACAATTAAAGTAATTTTTAATCTCTTTTTTTCTAAAACCTATGATTTATTTTCCCTTACCACATTGCACTGGCTAGACTCTGATACTATATCAAAGGATGTAATAAAAGGATATCCTTGCATTGTTCCCAATTGAAAGAGGAAGCATCTATCCCTCACTGTTTTGTATGATGTGTACTGTAGGATGTCTGTAGATGCCCTTGACCATATGCTTTTTTCTCTTGTATTCTGTTACTATGGTAAATTATTATTTACTGTGGTATATGATTAATTTTTAAAATATTAAGTAAACTTTACCTTCCTGAGGGCTTCCCTGATAGCTCAGTTGAAAAAGAATCCGCCTGCAGCACAGGAGTCCCCAGTTTGATTCCTGGGTCGGGAAGATACCCTGGAGAAGGGATAGGCTACCCACTCCAGTATTCTTGGGTTTCCCTTGTAGCTCAGCTGTTAAAGAATCCACCTGCAATGTGGGAGACCTGGGTTCAATCCCTGGGTTGGGAAGATCCCCTAGAGAAGGGATAAGGCTACCTACTCCAGTATTCTGGCCTGGAGAATTCCGTGGACTGTATAGTCCATGGGGAGAAGGCAATGGCACCCTACTCCAGTACTCTTGCCTGGAAAATCCCATGGATGGAGGAGCCTGGAAGGCTGCAGTCCATGGGGTCGCTAAGAGTCGGACACGACTGAACGACTTCACTTTCACTTTTCACTTTCATGCATTGGAGAAGGAAATGGCAACCCACTCCAGTGTTCTTGCCTGGAGAATCCCAGGGATGGGGGAGCCTGGTGGGCTGCTGTCTATGGGGTCGCACAGAGTCAGACATGACTGAAGAGACTTAGCAGCAGCAGCAGTATAGTCCATGAGGTTGCAAAGAGCTGGACATGACTGAGCGACTTTCACTTTACCTTCCTGGGATGGACCACATTTGATCAGATGCATTATCATTTTGTATATGGCTTGACAAGTGTTTGTGAGTTTTATTAACTTATCTAAAGAACTAACTTTTGCATTTTTTAATATGCTCTTATTAATTTTTATTTTATTGAGTCTTGATCTCTGTTACTTTCTTCCTTCTAAATATTTTACTTTTAATATGCTCTTCTTTTTTCTCTATTTTTATGGTGAGGATATAGATCATAGTTTTTTTCTTTACTTTCTTTTTTCTTCAGCTTTATTGAGGTATGATTGATGAACAAATATTGGATATATTTAAGGTATTCAGTGCAGTGCATTGATATATGTATCCATTATGAAATGATTCCCCCATCACACTATCCATCACCTCACATATTTACCTTTTATTTGTGTGTAGTGAGAACACTTAAGATCTACTCTCTTAACCATTTTCAAGTATACAGTACATCATAATTAACTATAGTCACCATGCTGTGCATTAGTTTCTTATAACTTATCCATATAACTAAAATTTGTACCGTTTGACCAATATCCTCCGTCACCTCTCTCTCCCCAGTCCCTGGCAAGCATTGCTCCACTTTGTTTCCATGAACTTGCCTTTTGTATAGCCCACACATAATACAATCTTGTAGTATTTATCTTTTTGTGTCTAGCATATTTTTCTTAACATAATGATTTTAAGCCTCCCTTTTTTCTAAATATAAACATTTATAGCTATAAATCTCCTTTTATATAAAAAATTATATATCAAAATTTTTGACTCTTTAAATAAAGATATTCTCTAATTTCCTTGGAAATTTCTTCTTTGAGCCATAGTTATTTAAAAATGTATTTAATTTCAAATTTTTGGTACTTTTCTAGATATCTACATATTATCAAATTTTAATTTTTTGCCATTGTTAGAGAATATGTCTATAACATTAATTTTTAAAAATTAGTTGGGACAGTTTCTATGGCTCTGCATTTAATTTATCTTGTTGAATATTCTTCCATGCATATTTGAAAATAAGGTCTATTTTTCAGTTGTTGTCCATAAAAGTTGTAGGTATTAGTTCAATATGATAATGTTTTACAAATCTATATTATCACTTTTCAGTAAAAATTATACTATCAGTTATTGATAAGCAAATATAAAATATCCAGATGTATTGTGGATTTGTCTATTTCTTCTTTAAGTCTGTCAGTAGTTTGTTCATGTACTTTAGAGTTTTATTTATTAAACGCATACACAGTTATAATTGTTATAACTTCCTAACTGACTCTTTAATCATTATAAATTATCTTTTATTTTTTTATTTTTTATTTTTTTAATTTTATTTTATTTTTAAACTTTACAATATTGTATTAGTTTTGCCAAATATTGAAATGAATCCGCCACAGGTATACCTGTGTTCCCCATCCTGAACCCTCCTCCCTCCTCCCTCCCCATACCCTCCCTCTGGGTTGTCCCAGTGCACCAGCCCCAAGCATCCAGTATCGTGCATCGAACCTGGACTGGTGACTCGTTTCATACACGATATTATACATGTTTCAATGCCATTCTCCCAAATCTCCCCACCCTCTCCCTCTCCCACAGAGTCCATAAGACTGATCTATACATCAGTGTCTCTTTTGCTGTCTCGTACACAGGGTTATTGTTACCATCTTTCTAAATTCCATATATATGCGTTAGTATACTGTATTGGTGTTTTTCTTTCTGGCTTACTTCACTCTGTATAATAGGCTCCAGGTATAAAACCCTCCTTGCCTTAAAGATTCTTTAGTCTAATATTAATATTGGCACATGCTCTACTGTTTTGTTTTGTATGTTTTTTTTTATCTTCACTTTTGAATTATTTGTATCATATTTAAACTGTATGTCTGGTGTACAAATTTTCTCTTGTGGGTAGCAGATAATTGGGTCTTTCATTTTTATCTTATTTGACAATCACTGTCTTCTAAATGGAGCATTTAATCTATTTATATTTAAAGTAATTAAGTAAGTTGGAGTGAAAATGTTACTCGCTCAGTCATGCCCTACTCTTTGTGACCCCATGGACTGTAGCCCACCAGGCTCCTCTGTCCATGGGATTCTCCAGGCACGGATACTCGAGCGCATTGCCATTCCCTTCTCCACGGGATCTTCCCGACCTAGGGATCAAACCTGGGTCTCCTGCATTGCAGGCAGATTCTTTACCATCTGAGACACCCTCGGGAAGTCCATTAAAGAAAGAACAGAGGAAAAAAGAGCTAGAAAACAAATAGCGAATAGAACTAAACTAAACTGAATTAGTTGAGGTTAGTTCTATTTGCTATTTGTTTTCTAGCTCCTCTGTTCTTTATCGCCTCCTTAATTGGAGGTTTTAGCTTTGTGTTTTAATTTCTCTATAAGATTCTTATCTATACTTCTTTGTCATTATTTTTAGTGGTTGATCAAGGGGTTACAATATAATTCCTGAGTTTATTGTAGTTAAATTAATACTGTACAACTTCACATAAAATATATGAACTTTGTAAAAGTACAATTACATATATATTGTCATACATTTGACATCTATATATTTTAAGTGATTTACATATATTTACATTTTAAACCTCACAATTTTTGGTATTACTTTTACTTGTATAGCCAGTAGACATTAAAATGAATGAAGACCATATGTTTCCCATATAATTATCATTATTGGTATCTTCTATGCCAGTAGTTATAAGTTAAATGTGACATCATTTCTCCTTCAACTAAAGAACTCCATTTAGAATTTCTGCTATCGCAGGTATGCTGAAATGAAATTCAGATTTTACTTCATTGAAAATATATTTATTTTGTTTTCACTTTTGAGGAACTTTTTCTGTGGATTATATAATTCTGGGTTGATAGTTGCCCCAACCCAATATTTTTCTCTTTAAAGATGTATTTCCTTTGTCTTCTGGTTCTTATTATTTCTGATGAGATGTTAACTACTATTTATATCACTATCTATTATGTATGAAAGGTTATTTAAGGGGCAATTTTCAAGATTTTTTCTTTTAAGCAATTTTATAATAATATGGTTAGTGTGGTTTCTGTTGCATTTATTTTGCTGTGAGTTCATTTAGTTTTCTGTATTGGTAAATTAATAATTTTCTAAAATTTGAGAAATTTGGGGCCATCATTTTTAAATTCTTTTTCTGCCCTTTACTATTCTTTTCTTCTGGGATTCTAATTCCGTACCTCTTAAAGGACAGGGCTTTATTAAAATTTCTAACTTTTTTTCCCTTTATTCTGTAGATCAGGTTTGTATTGATGTGCCATAATGTTCATTGACTATATTCTGCCATCTTTAATCTGGTATTAAACAAATTCAGTATCATGTCAGGTATTATAGTTATAAACTCTATAATTTCCATTTAGTTCTGTTTCCTTATCTCCATTTCTCTGCTGAAATTCCTCATTTGCTTTGTTTTCCATTAAGTCAAATAAAATATGTATCATAGCTTCTTTAAATTAGTTTTCTGTTAATTCCCACACCTGTGTTATTCCATGATCTTTCTGTTGAACACTTTTTCCTCCTGACTATGAGATACATTTTTTTATGTCAGTAGAAATTTTCCTGTCTGCATAGTAGTTTTTAAACCTAAATTTTATGTTGTTGGTGATGTTGTGCAGAAACTCTGGATTTTGTTATCTTCTTTTGAACAGTGTTGACTTTTCATTCTAACAAGCCATTAAATTACTGTATTATAGTTCTGTGAATGTGTGATTATGGTTTCAACCTTATCTGTGGAGAGAATTCCTTAATTCTTGGACAATAGAGCAAAAAGTAAATGTATGATCCTTTTGGGATTTTGAAATGAGGCTTGCTACTTAATTGCTTAATTTGGTGTGATTCAAATTCTGAATTTTATCTCATCCGCACTGGGAAGCAACTAAAATTTCTAGTAAGGTTTTCATCTGTTTCTTTCCACTTTGCTTCTTGGCATGCCCTATATACTTTCACAATTATGAGAATGGCTGAGGATTTTTAGGGAGTTCAGACCCAGAGTTTGGGTCTGACCCCTTAGTGGCTTCTTCCTTTTGCAACTACTCTGGCAATCCTGCATCCCTGACACCATAAGCCAGAAGCTGTCCCTCCCTGCCCACAGAGGTCATAGTTGTTATCTGCAGAAGGATCAGTGTGACACTAGCTATTCTGGCATGATCAGAAGAGATCTCTCAAACTCATTAGGTTGGGATAATAGAATGTGTTTATATAACTTTTTGACTACTTCAGGAAATTTTTGCATGATTTTGACAATTCTAGTCACACCATGCACTTTTATATATAATAGCCTTACTGAACATGTGAATACATAAAGGAAGGGTTTACATTGCAATAATATACATGACTTTAAATGGTATTTTTGTTCTTAAATATTTTGGCAATCCAAAATGTAACCGATTTTTCTATTGGCTACATTATTTCATGGGCTTCCCAGGTGACTAAGTGGTAAAGAATCTGCCTGCCAGTGCAGGAAACACAGGTTCGATCCATGGGTCTGGAAGATGCCCTGGAGAAGGAAATGGCAACTCACTCCGGTATTCTTGCCTAGGTAATCCCATGGACAGAGGAACCTGGTGGGTTACAATCCATGGGGTTGCCAAAGAGTTGGACATGACTTAGGGACTAAACAACAACAACATTATTTCAGTGTCTCCAGTCTCACTCAGTCCTTTGATCCTTTCTCCTCTTGACTTTTTTCCCTACTTCTCTCCTTTTATTCTTTCTCTCTCATAATCCTTGAACAACCCAAATCCGTCTAACTTATAGAACTTTCCCCAAACTTTTGATCCAGGAGTCTCTTTATATTTTACTCTATCAAGGTTTTCCATACAGCCAGTCTTTAAAAAAGAATGGTTTTAAGTAGCACTTGATCCAACCAGTCCATTCTAAAGGAGATCAGCCCTGGGTGTTCTTTGGAAGGAATGATGCTGAAGCTGAAACTCCAGTACTTTGGCCACCTCATGCGAAGAGTTGACTCATTGGAAAAGACTCTGATGCTGGGAGGGATTGGGGGCAGGAGGAGAAGGGGACGACAGAGAATGAGATGGCTGGATGGCATCACTGACTCGATGGACGTGAGTCTGAGTGAACTCCGGGAGTTGGTGATGGACAGGGAGGCCTGGCGTGCTGCGATTCATGGGATCACAAAGAGCTGGACACGACTGAGCAACTGATCTGATCTGATTGTAATCAGCATTGGTGACACTTGTTCATCAGTCAATATTGGTGATGGCATTGGTGATATTTTCTTCTTGAAATCCACGTATTCACCCATGCATCCATGTATCCATCCACTAGTTTGTTCACATATTCATTTATTTGTTAAATATTTCTTATGTACCAATGTGTGCCTGACATTATTGGCTTACATGAGTTTTTTTTTAATTTTTATAATTTCTTTTTCCTATTCTAATTTACCCTGGATTAAATACTGACTTGACTGAGACTCAATTTTTTTTTTTTTTTTGGTCATCTGCTATTCTGATACTATAAATACCATCCCCCTTAAATGTTTATTCACCCTCATGGATTCAAAGCCAAATTGTTTCTTCCTACCTCTTCCTCCTTTGTGGCTTAGCTGGTAAAGACTCCACCTGCAATATGGGAGACCTGGGTTTGATCCCTGGGTTGGGAAGATTCCCCTGGAAAAGGGAAAGGCTGCCCACTCTAGTATTCTGGTGTGGAGAATTCCATGGACTGAATAGTCTATGGTGTCGCAGAGTTGGACACGACTGAGTGAATTTCATTTCACAACTCTTCAAGATTTGAGTAGAATTCCTTAATTGCTTCTTTCTGTTAAAATATGTTCTTTTCTCTTGGTTTTTGGTGGTCTCAGAATTTCTTTCTTTCACCTCTTACTCTAAGCTTTTCCTCTCAAGACAATTCTATATATTCATGCTAACAAGATTTGAAACTAGCATTTTATTTATTCAAATTCCATCCTCAAGCAAATCAGCACTAACCAGTACATCATTCTCATTTCTTCTTCAGTGTCAGTAGTTCAGCTTAGTCTCCAGGTGGTATTAACATGAGTGGTCTTAATAGACAATTAATTCTGCTATATAATTACTCCCCTAAGAACTGCTTCTGATAAACTACTTCAAATCGAGGTTGTCATTTTGATAGATATTCTCGTGAGATGACCTGCTATATAGAGCTTTCAAACTAATGACTCTATAAAACAAATCAAGTCACTTTGCCTCCAAATAGAATGTGTCATCATTTTTCTTGTTGAGTTCTCCCCAAGAAAGTGACATTTTCACCCTGAAGTTTTACTGAGATATTTTTCTGAATCTTATGTTTTTAATAATATTTGGTTTAAAAACTATTATAGCTGTGGTCCATAGAATTTTGGATCCCTAATTGTCTACCTATGGGTGCACCGTGACAGACACTTAAATTTTTTTTAGAAAACCTTAGTCCTGTTTATGGATAGTTTCTCAGTTCTTTGATGAAAATGACAGTTTTATGATTTAATTTGGCATACTAATAAGAGTTCATCATTCCATATTCTCAGCTTTGTACATATTTACATAACAAATGTTGGGAAATTTTGTTTCACCTACTGCAGAATCTATCTCTGGTTTAAGCAAGACTGCCAGAGAGAAGTGTACTTAAAACTGAGTAATTAGAATCTCTGAAGAAATAGGTTTACATAAATGTGTTTGATAATTATTCCACCCACCTACATTGAGAGACAAAAGAAAGAGCCAAGTTAAACATACTAAGTATTTCCTATGTAAGGACGTTATTGATGACATTGTTTGTTAAATTATATGGTATTGTTTGTGTGATTTGGTGGGGGTCAAGGAGAGGTGGGAGAGCAATACCTTTGATCTCAGTACCAGAGTTTATTGCATGTTTCCTGTTCATTTAATTTGCCTTTATTTATGGTCACAGAGATTTACCATCTTAATTTTTTCCTTTGTATTATTTTCTGTTGCATGAGAGCCAAGTCATAGCCTACTTCTAGGAAGTGTACAATGTACATTTGATCTATTAACTTAATGCTTGGGTTTATTCCACTTGTTTACCCCTGTTTTTTCTCTGCCTACTATATCATCACATTTTGGGCCAATATTCTTTTGCCTCTTTCTTTTAGCTCTGTTCTTAATTATTCTTTGTTATCATTGTAACTTATATTGTCTTGGATATATGTGGTATCTAACCAGTTTCTATTAAGTTTACCTTATATAACTTATTATACAGAGGCTCAGGATTGTCTTTAAGTTTATACTTTACCAGTTAATCTCTGTCCCTTGTTCTCTGCATTCTGCAATAGTCATATAAGCTCATCTCTCAAAGTTGCAGTGCCTTTCAATAACACCACACTTAATACCACCACCCTCCCCCACCCCACCCCCCATTTTTTTCTCATAACTTCCTTACAATTTCTTTTCTCCAATCTGGTATATTTCCCAGCCAGTGACAGACATCTTGTTGCTACGTAATGTATCTCTCTCCTTATTAATCTACTTAAACGTTATTTCTCCCTCATCTCTACCAGTCATCAATTGCTCCTTCAGGTTATACCTCCCAGACCTTCTCGTTCCTTGGAATCTTCTTTTGGCATCACCTGTATGTGATAGTTTCTATTGGCTAAATTACTTTCATATATATTTATATCCTAAGACTTGGCACACCACTCAATCTGAATGCCTAGTAAATGATATTGATTAAATTCAAGTTAGATAAAATTCAAAATTCAAAATTTATCTGGTATGAGGAAATTTTTTTGCACTTAATTTTGCAGGCATTTCTATGTTTATATTGAGCCATATTATTTTGGTGTTAGCAAACTGTATTTTTGTTTGTTTATGCTCAGATCATATATTTGTACCTTGTGTTTTGTAGTTTATCTAAAATAAGTACAGACAAAAATATTCCTAAACTAGGAAAGATTGTGTTGATACTTTGGTAAGTTTTATAGATATTTATAAATATAAAATTTTCAGACATTTGTTTTGCTTAAAAGAGAGTGTATCTGTGCTTGAAGATAAATGTATGCAGTCATGACTAAGAATTAAGGAAACTTGGTCTCCATATTACCACAGTTAACCAGGTTAATGCTACCATCCTAAGAGTGTAGCAACTTCTAATAACTGATATTCAGACATTTAGAGAGTAATTATATTTTATACACATTTTCACCTTCTAAGTGGGATATACTAAGTAATCACTAAAAGCTGATATGCATTTAAACCGTTAACAAATTTTACTTGTATAGATCTGTAGACTTCATTTCAACCGTGATAAAAGTATTTCTCTGATAAGAATAATTTATGAATAAAAATATAATTTACGGAATACCTTGGCAGAGAATGTTGATCGCTTCATCACAGTTCAGTCATGTTCAGAAAATCTAAGCAAGCTGCGTGATTATTCCAGGAAGCATGGAATGATGTGTTCAAATGAGTACCATCTGTGAATAGAAAAAGTTTGAGGTTTTTAGTCATTCTTAAAGAATGGAAATCTGATTCTCCATGCTAAAATGAGTGTAATCCTTTTTGTATCTGTAATTCAATAGGGCAGTTGCCTTGAAATAGTCTAGTTCAACACACAGTTCATCAAAAGAGAAGATGCTGGATATAAATGAAGTTTACTGCTAGTTATTTATATGCACATCAGGTAGCTTTGTTAAGAAAAAAAAACTGTCTATGAAGTTATACTATATATTTGGCCTCAGATTAGATTTATTTCTGGTTCATCTTTCTAAATACATTTGAGTGAAAAGTGTGGACAAATTTTTGTAGCACATGAAAACCAAAGGACTGTGTTATGAACCGTAATTTAGTCAAATATCAACACTTACTGAGTGGCCCATCCATGCCAGACTCTGGGTGTCTTGTGCAAGGCCCATGCCTGTGCTGTCATAAGGAAGGCAATTGCATTTATTGTTACTCTTCCTTTAGTTAGGTTAGAATAACTTGTATAGATCTTGCTTCTTTGCCAAGTTAAAGTACTGTCCTATCTAGACCTTTACTTCTCTGCAAAACTTAATTACAGAATGTAGAGCCTGTGGACCAATATTAATCTGCTGAATTTTTTTTTTTTTTTTTACTGTGCCACAGACTTTGCCATTAAAGTCTTCTTTCCTGAAATCTGAGGGAATAAAAAAGTTGATCAGAGAGCCATGTGCATCTCATCATCCCTTCTGCTGAAATACAAGGAAAGGGTAGCCTCTTTTGCCTTCTCCAGCTCCTAAATAGAGAATGCATCCTTTTTTCCTCCCACCTCTAGCTGCTTAGTAAACCCTCGGTAAAGGAAACAGGAAAGGAGTAGTTGGTGATGGACTAGAAAGAAAGGAAATTTCTGATCATACACACTGGATCTTATGGGACAAAAGCAGTCAATGGTTTTAATGCAAATTAAAAGGCAATACAATACTTATCAAGTATTCTCACTGCACTTAGGATAAAACTAAAAATCTTGAATCTAGCCTACAAGGCTCAACATTATCTGATTCTGGCTTACACCTATAACTTTCTGTCTTCCCATTCACCTCCTGGTATACCCAGTAGCCTTTACGTGTTTCCACTGTGCTATGTTTTCTTATTCAAGCATCTTAACATGATGTTTTTCACCAGGGAGGCTACATCTTGTCTGTCAGATCTCCTATTAAATTATAATTCATCAGAAACAGTCTGGTGATTGTCTATCTAAATCAAATCTCCTGTAATACCCTCTTATTTATTTGTTCATACTTTCAGAAATATTTTTTAAATGCCTGTTTTGTTCCAAGAATTAGTCTAGACCTTCAGAGACACAATCTAACATGTAGGTTGGCATTTATGTATATATATATATATATAATATATAAATAAATTTGGAGTAATTGCTCAATCTTTTTTTATTGATATGAAGGCAGAACAAAAACCTTTATAGATCTTTGGTATAATTGTTGATGTAAAGTGTAAATGAAAATAGAATTAGGCCTGCTTATGGTGGATTTTCAGTGTCAAACTAGGATTTATAGGAGATATCAGTTTAAAATAAGGAAGGCTGTACAAACTAATAGAGTGCTCTGGAATCAATTTTTTAAAAAGCCCCTCAAGATTTTGAGTTTGCCTTTGTGTGTTTAAGAACAGGTTAGATAAGTAGAGACTGGTCATTTGTTAGTGGAAAGTTGTATTACTTTTCTATTGTAGGTCATGAATGATCACAAACTTAGTGATTTAAAAAACAACACCCACCCATTTATTAGAGAACAGTTCTGTAGGTCAGAGTCCTACTGGTGTGCTATGCCTGGATTCTCAGAGTCTCACGAAGTCTCACAAGGTCAAATCAAGCTTCCATGGGGTAAGTGCTCATGTGGGGTGAAGGTTCTCTTCCAAGCTACTATGGTTGTGGCAGAATACACTTTCTTACAGTTGTGGAACTAAGATCCCCAATTCCTGGCTGGCTTTTGGCCAAGGACTGTCTTTAACTCCTAGAGAGGTCCTGAATTCTTTGTCAGGTGGTCCCTTCCTTCTTCAAAGCCAGTAGTTGAGAAATATTCATACATTGAATCTAATCTCTTGCTTAAAATACTTCCTCTTTGGTAACTAGCCCTGCCCCGCCCCACCCCCCAAAAAAAAAACACCTCTCTGCTTTTAAAGGATTCGTTATAAAATCAGGGCCCTTGGATAATCTCTATTTTAATACATACTGTTTTAGTCTTTATTTGTAGAATATTTATTTACTTATTTGCCTATTCCAGGTCTTAGTTGTGACATGTGGGGTCTAGTTTCCCGACCAGGGATTGAACCCAAGTCCTTTGCATTGGGAAAGCAGGGTCTTAGCCACTGGGCCACCAGGGAAGTCCCCTCTCCTTATTTTAAAGTAAACCGATTTGGATTCTTAATTGTAGCTGGAAATTTTTTTTTGCATCAGCGCCTATATCAGTGTTTGGTTGAAAAACTGGAAGAAGGCATAGAAGAAGGAGAAAGTGAAGTCACTCAGTCGTGTCCGACTCTTTGCCACCCCATGGACTGCAGCCTACCAGGCTCCTCCATCCATGGGATTTTCCAGGCAAGAATACTGAAGTGGGCTTCCATTTCCTTCTCCAGGGGATCTTCCCCACTCAGGGATCAAACCTGGGTCTCCTGCATTGCAGGCAGATGCTTTGCTGTCTGAGCTACCAGGGAAGCCTGGAAGAAGGCATATATACTGAAATTCTTAGGGAGATCTGCCTCCATAAAGGTCAGACGTAAAAAGACAGGTTGACAGAGATCATCTCTGAACTGCCGTCAAATTCTGATTCTGTGATCTTCTGATTCATCTGCCTGTTCTATGGATTCTACCACCAAAATAGATCTAAAAATTCACTTCTTTCCTATTGCTACCATCTTATTTCTTCTTTGCTGAACAAATCAAATGGTCTATGAATTTGTCCCTTTACCTATTTGCGAGTATGACTGGATTTGAAAAGATGTACTTCTGAACGTCTCATTCTGACAGCTTGATACAGCTTTCTATTGCTTGACAAACGATCTATAATCATGATGTAGTATGTCCCCAGACTCTCTTTGTTATTGCCAATGTGAATTATAAGCCATAGTGAACTTGATTTGGGTCACATTACCCTCCTCTTCTTGAATCTCTGCCTTTATAGTTAGTGAAATCTTCTCTGTTCTTATGCAGTCTTTCCTTTTAAAATTTTTTCTGAACCCCCAAATCAGTCAGGTTTCTCTGGTCTGTGTTAGATTAGTTTGAAATGTATCTTATCATGAAGTACTCTGAATTAAAATTTAGTGGCTGAAGGATTTCAATAAATAATGGAAATTCTACTTTTTAGCGAATTATGAACTTCTTTTTTCCTTATTTTTAAGGAAAAGGTACATTTTCCTTAAAAATAACTTTTTCTCTAATTGCTTTTATACATAACTAAACATACAAGAGGGAGTGTGCTATAAGTAGTCTAGTAAGTGTTCTGTTTGTAAGGCTACTTTTTTAGAGGTTAATGTTTGATTAAATACAGCAAGATATGATAAAACATGTTAAATATTTGAAAACAGGCTAATTGTATATGATCATATAGCTTTAATCTACTATTTGTTTTCTATTGCATTAGACTTTTTCTTCTCTTCCAGTTTCGTGTGTGTATACTCAGTTGCTCAGTCACGTCCAACTCTGCTATCCCATGGACTCTAGCCTGCCAGGATCCTCTGTCCATGGGATTTCCAAGGCAAGAATCCTGGAGTTGGTTGCCATATCCTTCTCCAGGAGATCTTCCTGATCCAGAGCTGAAACTCATGTCTCCTGTGTCTCCTGCATTGGCGGGTGGATTCTTTTCTACTGAACCGCCTGGGAAACCCCTTTTCAGATTTAGGCAATATTAAGATATAATCTATAGGTCTGTAAAACAAATAGAAATAAATATCAAATTTTAGGCTATGCCTGTACAGGATGATAATATCAACTATTCCAGTTTGTATCTTTAAAAAAAAAACAAACTTTTTTGACTTTTATTTGACTCGACCAAATTGATTTGCTGTTTTTGAGCCATGGAAATAGAGTTGTGATGTACTATTATTGGATGAGACAATTCAATCCAGATTGATTTGGCCATTTATTAATTTTTTTAATGTTGATATAGCTATTTGTGGGATTGACTTGTGTAATACAATTAATATTCATATTAAAAAATTGTCTGTAGATAATGCTGTAAAAATTTAAGAGAACATTCAAATTTTTTAACTCAAGTCCAGACCTCTCTACAGAACTCCAGACTCATGCATACATCTATTATTTGACCTCTTCTGGGTATCTGATAGGCAATTCAAAGTTAACAAGCTCAAAAGAAATCCTTAGTCTTGCTCTGCACCGTCTACTTCTTGTACAGTCATCCCTTTCTTGGTGAATAATGACTTTATCTTTCTTTTTGCACCTGAGGACCTTAGAGCTTTCCTCTACTCCTCTTTCTCTCTTCTACCTCATATGTCACATGTCAGCAAATCATCAGCTGTCCTTCAAAATTTATTCAGAATCTGAATACTTCATTTCTGCTGCTTCAGTTCTGCTGCAGGCCATCATGATGTCTTATGCTGACATTGCAATTGCTAACTAATTACTCTGTTTTCACCCTCTCTCCCTTGTCCATTCTAAACAAAACAGCTAGAGTGATTCTGTGAAAATGTATGTTAGAACTCATAATTACTCCTGCTCAAGTGAGTCATACCAATGTTCTACACGTGGTCATATACAGTCAAGTCTTCAGTGTTTTTTTTCAGATCTCACCTCCTACTAGCCCACTGGCCTCTTTTTTATTCTTCAAATATTACCAGGCATGATTCCAGCCTAGGAGTGTCATCATGCATTTGCCTCTGCTGGGAATGTTCTTCCTCAAAATATTCACATGGTTAGCTTCCCTACCTGCATCAGGAACTTCATGTCTCCTCATCAGTGAGGCTTTCTCTCTGACTACTCAGCTTAAAATTTCGCTATCCTTGGGAACTCTTCTTCCCTTTCTTATTTTTTTCCGTAACAGTAATCATCATGCGGGCTTCCCTGGTGACTCAGTGGTAAAGAATCCTCCTGCCAATGCAGGAGATATGGGTTTGATCTCTGGGTCAGGAAGATCTCCTGGAGAAGGACACGGCGACCCACTCTAGTACTCTTCCCTGGGAAATCCCATGGGCAGAGGAGCCTGGTGGGCTGCAGTCCATGGGGTCGCAAAGACCTGGATACAACTTAGAGACTGAGCACACACTCATGCAATCATCATGCAAAATGCTGTATGTTTTGTTGGGCTTCTTTGGTGGGGGTATTTACTGAAATCGGAATATGCTATATTTAGGAATGAATGAGTTTTTAATGAATAATTTTCTAACTCATTTATTTTTTAATTTTATCTTTAATGCATACATTAACATAATGTTTTATGAATAGTGTAATTTTCATACAAATCATTGGTATCATTCCTATCTCAGCCTTTTGAGCGAAGGTCCTTGCACACATGCAAGGGCAGGCATGGCTGAAGAAAGTGCCGCATCACTGAAGTCATTGTTCTTTTATATTTCCCACTATAATACACTTAAATTTCTTGTCTAATAAGTGGCTACTTCTTGAGAACAAAACATAAGCCTGGGTATTTTGATTTCCTAACACCAACCCCAGAGCCTGACACGTAGTATGCATATAGCAAACCAATAGAAATGTGAAATCTGATAATGATCCCAAGTAGGACAATATGATTGTAGATGATACCTTATTCTGTGTGTAAATGTCACTGTGGTTGATGGTGTTCTAGAAAGAGTTTTACTAATTTTAAATATGTGCAACATAAAATAAAAATTACCCAATTGTATAAATTATTAATTCAGTCAATAATGTTTCTTTATTTTATAATCAGCATTTACTGTAAGATGTGCTTATATCTATCTAGTCATTTAAATATAAGAATGTCTTTCTTGGGAATTGAATAGCAAAACTCAGACCATACCTCTGAAAATACAAAGGATTATATAAGCCTGCAATTTTCCTTTGTACTAGTGTTTATATAAGGAACTAAAGTAAGTTTTTATAAGCAACTTGTGAGTAAATTTGGGAGCAAAGTTAGGAATAAAAATATCACAATTGTTTTGTCCCCTAACCCTTAGAATCCTTGATTGCTCTCTGAAGCCTCACTGTAAGTTTCTGCTCATTAAATGTGGGCGTCTTAATCTAAGGGCAGTTGTAATAAGAGATCACCACTATGTACATAGTAAAAAAAATTTGTAAATCCTGTTTCTTCATCCCATTTACACAGTGTTTAGTAATTCTAATTGTTTTCATTTTTTCCCTTTAATTTGTAGTTCCCAGTGTTCCCATGAATATTGCCTTTTCTAATGTTCAGTCAACTAGTGCAACATTGACATGGATGAGACCTGACAGTATCTTTGGCTACTTCCAAAACTACAAGATTACCACTCAACTTCGAGCTAAAAAATGCAGAGAATGGGACTCTGAAGACTGTGTTGAACATCAAAAAATTCAGTACCTCTATGAAGCTGACCTAACTGAAGAGACAGTATATGGATTGAAGAAATTTAGATGGTATAGATTCCAAGTGGCTGCCAGCACCAATGCTGGTTATGGCAATGCTTCAAATTGGATATCTACCCAAACCCTGCCTGGTCGTAAGTATTGTCCTGTGTATGTATGTATATATTAATTTTGGATTCAAGAAAAAGCTCTTTAAATGTTTTTCCATAGGAGTCATTCAGGATATAGGTAAAGATTGCTCTTGTTACTTTAGTTTTATATTTTAAAATTAACTGGTTGCCCTACTTGCTTAAATAACATCATCACCATCATAGCATTTAATTTTTATTGAATTGAATGCTAATGGGAAGTTCAATTTCAGCCATTATTAGGGCTTTTCTCAAACTTCAGAATTGTATCAAGGTCATAGAGTCTTAAATTGCAACAAAGCATTATGGTCTTCTCTGTGGTCTCTCATCAGGCTGTACTGATGGCCACTGAGTACCCTTTGGCTTTGCTTACATTTTCCCTTCATATCTGGAAGCTCTGCTGCTCTTAAGTCAGGTTTTACCACCTTGTCAGTGATTGTAGGCTTACGTGCGCGCGTGCACGCACACACACACACACATTTATACACATGCACATGGAGTTCCACTGATGCTATTGTAGATCTTTATAAATAGTGAAATAAACTTTGATCCAGAGCTTTTATTTTTTTGGGGGGGGTGGTCACTGAATGTGTCTCTTGTTACTATTCCCAAGGGTACCTAGAATAATGTTTGTATAGTAAATATTCAATGAATATTTGTTTGTTAATGCAATTAAGCATTTGTGATAGAATCCAGACAACTCAGCCTTCAGTACGATTGTCCACCCTCTCCTCTGTGGCACTCGGACTCCGTTTCTGTAAGGTCTGCCCACTGGCTTTTCTCTTACCTCCCTGATAGCTCTTTCTCAGTTTCCTTTGCTTATTCTCTCTCTCTCTCATTTTTCTAATCTAAATGTTGGAGTATTCAAACATACATAGTTGGCCCTTTTCTTTATCAATGCCTAATACCTAGGAGATCCTACCTTAAGAGACTTTATCCTGTCCTATGGCTTTAAAGTCTCCTTATATAGTGATCATTCTCCAATATCTATTTTTAGGTCTGACTGCTCCCTGGAACCCAATCAGTATATGTACCTGATGAACTGACATCATTGGGCAGATGTGTGTAATATCCTCTCAAAATTAACGTGATCTAAACACTAAGCCTTCTCAGCATCCAAATGTAGAAAATGAGAATCTTGCACTGTTCTTTTCCTCCTCTACTCTGCTAATGACTTATTTTTACCATACTGTCTAAACACATCCCTCCTTTTGCATTGCTATTAGTCCTGTCCTTCCTAACTGCTCCCACTGCCTTAACCTAACTGACCTCCTTGGCTTTCATACTCATCTTTTAAAATGTAAATCACATGATGTCACTTCCTTATATAAAGCTTTTCAATGAATCTCCATTGCTCTTGGAATACAATTCAAATTTCTTAATATGTTTAACAAAGCCCTTATGTGACTTGACTCTTACCTAACTCTCTAACCTCATCCATTATAATTTCCCCATTACTCATTATCCTCCACTTATACTGGATAATTTTTGTTGCTTGAACACCTGAAGTCCTAGAACTTGGGGCTTTGCATGCCCTGTTCCTTTGCTTCAGAATGCTTTTCTGTGTCCATCTTTGCATGAGCAGCTTTTTATAATGTATACTTCTGCTGAATAATTCCTACTCAGAATGAATTTCCCTGACCACCCAATCTAAAACAGCCACACAGTGTATTTCAAGAATATCATCTTAATGAAAATTTATAATTACCTGATCATTTTTATGTATTTGCTTATTTTTAGATTTTTTTCTTGATCATTACTATTTCCTTGTTGCCTAGAATGGTACCTGGCAACAGGAGGCACTCCATAAATATCTCCTGAAGGAGTTAAACTTGACTGAATAAGCTAAAATGGATGAGGGAGCATGAACTGTTTTCCAAAGCAGGGAATAGAGAGGATGACAGAGCCATAAAAAGAAAAGGAAAATATGGGAAAAAATCAAGTTCAAGCTGGTTTAGTCAATAAGTGTAGTTATGTTTACTCTGTTAACTTTGAAAAGAAATAACTCTTACAATCTAAGTGACTAGAATACAGAAAGAAACAGGTGCTTAGAGATTAGAACATAGGTAAAGTGAGGCATTTTAGTTGTTTCAGCCAATAACAATAATTAGAATTACAAGTGAGAGAAGAATGGGACACTGAATTAATACATGTTAAAATCACAGGGACAACTGTTACTGAAGACATCATACAGGTACCATAATGAATGAAGCAGACTGCTGATGTAAGGTGGTTGAGAGAGGTGACTGCTGCTGCTGCTGCTGAGTCGCTTCAGTCGTGTCCAACTCTGTGCGACCCCATAGACGGCAGCCCACCAGGCTTCCCCGACCCTGGGATTCTCCAGGCAAGAACACTGGAGTGGGTTGCCATTTCCTTCTCCAATGCATGAAAGTGGAAAGTGAAAGTGAAGTCGCTCAGTCGTGTCCGACTCCTAGCAACCCCATGGACTGCAGCCTACCAGGCTCCTCCGTCCATGGGATTTTCCGGGCAAGAGTACTGGAGTGGGGTGCCATTGCCTTCTCTGAGAGAGGTGAACACCACGGCAAATTAACAAAAGGTGCTGTCTATGGGGCAACCTCTACTCAGCCCTGGCTGATTACTGTCTTACAGAGAAGTCATGCTATTAGGATGTAAGATGTGTTCAGAGAAATAGGAAAGCTAAATTTTTTATGGTGAAAATACTCAACTTCTTGCTGTAATAAGTTGTTTTAAATTTAAAAACTTTAAGTTTTTCAAACCAGACATGTCAGTAGTCCAAATCTAGCCTGTGGGCAACTAATTTGCTACCTTTGGTTAAAATGGGCTTCCCTGGTGGCTCAGATAGTAAAGGATCTGCCTGCAATGCAGGAGACCTGAGTTCGATCCCTGGGCTGGGAAGATTCCCTGGAGAAGGGAATGGCTACCCACTCCAGTATTCTTGTCTGGAGAATCCCATGGACAGAGGAGCCTGGTGGGCTCCATAGGTTGCAAAGAGTCGGGCATGACTGGGTGACTCACACTTCATGTTACTTACTTGGGTTAAAATAGACTGTATCCCTGTACATCTGCTGCCCTTGAGGCTTCCAGCCCTCCTCCTCCTGAGCATCTCCCTTGGATAGTAGCTGCTTCTTCCTCCTACAGCGAGCCAGGAATTGGAGTTTGTAAATGCCTCATCTTGAGCACTCTAGACAGGGTGGTGGTAGATGTTCAGTTAGCACTAAATGACTTACCTGATCAATTCAAAAGCTGGCAAAGGAAACTAGGAAGTTGAATTTTTACAGAATCCCACATTCTTTTTTTTTTAAGTTACGCACTTAAAAATTTTTTTTAATTTTTTCAATTTTATGTATTTATTTTTGGCTGTGCTAGGTCTTCACTGCCATGCAGGTTTTTTACTCTAGTTGCAGCAAGCAGGGCCTGCTCTCTGGTTGTGGTGCGGGGGCTTCTCGTTGCGGCGGCTCCTCTGTTGTGCAGCACAGGCTCTGGGGCATGAGGGCTTCGGTGGTTGTGGCGTACGGGCTCAGTAGTTGCGGCTCCTGGGCGCCAGAGCACATTCAAGAGTTGTGACGAATGGGCTGGGTTGCTCTGTGGGATTTTCCTGGATCAGGGATCGAACCTGTGTCTCCTGCATTGACAGATGAGAATCCCACATTCTTAATTCTGAAAATTTGGGAGTCTTTCCACTTGAGTGTCATTGCTTCTACCAGAATCCTTTCTCTCCCTCTCCACCCTTAAGGTCTATGCCCACTCACTAGAATTTGGTCATTTTCAGCTCTCTGCTATGCTACTTTGCTCATTCTGGCCTACTTCAAATATTTCATGATTAGTGTGAGCTTTTTTTTTTTTTTTTCCCCGAATAGCATTATTTTTCTCATTTTATTGGGAGGTATTCCTTTGCCATTGGTGGTTGGTTGATTAGTTTCTTGGTTCTTGATGCAATGGAGAGGATAATCTTGACTTTTTTCACTCCAACTCCCAGATCTTTACTAGATGACTAATCCAAAGAGTACCTTTGTGTGGAGTACCAATGTGAATTTTATCTGACACTTTTCCTCTCTCTTAGTCTAGTATCTTATCGCCACAATTTAAATTATCCATCAGAAAATAACTGGTTGTGAAAAATATTAATAGTTAAGTAGACTTTCTATACTACTTTTATCCCCTTTTCTTTTTCTTTATCCTTAAGAACTCATTTTCTACTCATTTTATCAATAAAATAGAAAAGAGAATACAGTTGCATTTTTACCACTGTGATTAAGAGAGAAAAGTGAAAATATTAATATATTTCAGAATTTGTGACAACAGACATATTATTTTTCCTGGCATTCTCAAACTTACTAGCTTTTCAGCTGAGTATTCATATGGGGGTAGGAATAATAAATTAATTTTGAAAGTTATAAGAATGAGCTGGACACTTTTCATTTAGTTTCATAAATGAAGTCGACATTTTTCTAATGATAAATGAATTTTATAAATGTACAGTAAAAAATGTGTTATTATATTAAGCCAAGGAGAGATACTCTGAGGTGGCATTTGATATGAAAGATGAAAACACACCATATATATTGTTACAAGACAGTATATATAGTGAGCTAACATATTGTATAAGAATAAGAGAAATTAGAATAGTCAAGCAACAAAAATCTTGAAGAGCAGTAATATTTTTAAGATTAAATAAAGTAAATAAGGATTAGATGTTGATTCTGCATACCAAAGTTGAAAAGCATTACAGATATTTTGCAAACAAAAGGTAATCTGAATGAAGAAACTTATTAAGTATCTTTATCTGTTATTGATTCAAAAAAGTTATGTCATTTTATAATATAAGAAAATAAAATGATGAAAATGAGTCATTTCTGTGAATTAAAGAAAACACTAAATAATATAAAATCAGTATTTAAAATTAATGCAGTTTATTCTAATGGCATCAAGTTGTGCCTAAGCACTTACTACCAAAACCTCTTAATCAAAACCTGCAGCTTCTTTGATAAGGAGATAGTAATTGATGGCTAGTTTCAGGTCAAATGATTCAACATTTGAATAGCTCAAATAAAAAGACCACCCACTTGGAATAATATTGTAAAATATTCTAAAATGGCTTATAGAATAAGAATATATATTGTATTAACTTTCTCTGAGCTCATAAAGAAGAGCACTCAAATTGAAGATGCAAGGAACAATGTTAGAATGCAAACTGAGAATTAAATTGGGTTATTTTCTGAATCTGGATCTACCTCTGTACACTGAAATGAATAAAAGTAACAATATTCAGCCAACCCAAGCAAACATTTCTTTCTCCCACCTACTCTGATCTAGATAATTGAAGCCAAATTCCTTTTCTCCTTAAATCATCTGTATAATAGCCATTGCTCTCTTCACACTGAGTATGCATAGCTACACACATAAGCACAGAAATTACAAATGGCAGAAATATTTAACTTGAAACATGAAAGTCTTCCAGATTATTTTACTCATCTCTTCTCTTGATTGTCCTTAGACTCAAAAGGGATATAAGTTGTGTGTGTGGGAGGAATAGAGAATGGAAATTTGTTAAATTTCTCTGTGGTCCGCAATAGGTACTTATAATGCTGAGGAAATGTACAATTTTAAAAGAGTGTGGGTGTGAAATTAGTATGGAATGAAATGGGACTCTCATAATGTGTGTCTCCTATAGACCACCAAGACTGGAAACCAGCAAGAAAGGAAAATTCCTGAGGTAGCACTTAGGTTGTGAAAACCACGGGATACCATACTCATGAGGAATTTTAACTACCCAAACATCTGTTAGGTTAAAAAAAAAAAATTCAGGAAAACATGCCTCATCAAAGAAGCTTCCAAGGAATGCAACTTTTATGATTTAAAAAGAAGAAAGCCAAATAGAGGGCAAAGCACTCTTTAACATCTTAAAAAATGAGACATTGTTGATGCATTGTTATATATTCAATTGTTTTTCTTAATACCTTCTAAATAGTGTAATGAACTTACAATGTGAATGCTATCATAATAGAGGAAGATATTCTACTTTCTATAAAGAAGCAATTATGGCTGATAAAAGATGTCAGCCATAAATAGGAAAATACAATTCATGACATGAAGAAGCCCAATGGTGGCAGTGGGTTTTTACAATAGGCTCTATCCTGTTGCCAGTAGAGGAAGCGAATATAATTTATTCTAGACATGATGGTTGTACTTCTGCAAAATTAATTAGTTGGTATCAAAAGTCTTCTAAGTTAGTTACCCGAGGCTCCCGAATGTGTAATTCAAGATGACATCTCTCTCCCCTAGACTATAGATTGAAGTTACTAATATGACCAGTTAGGCTTCCACAGGCATCTTGAACCCCATATTACTACTCTTTCTGCCCCACTGCACGCCTTCTCCGATTTAGATGTTCCCTGTTTCAGTGTATTATATATTGTTCATCTAAGTGTTCAAGTCAGGGATCTAGGAATCATTCTTAATTCTTCTTAGCCATCCCCACCCCTCAGTCCATACCTGAACCAAATTTCCCTTCTAAATATTTCTTGAATTTTTTAGGTTTCTCTGTGACAGGTCTCTAAATTCATACTGTTAAAATATACCTCATAGATTATTACAAAAAATATCTAAATGGTCTTTCTGTTCTCATTTTCTCCACCCTCCACCTAAACCTAGATTTTGAATATACCTATTTGTTATTTCTCTGTCTAAAATCTTTGGTACTTTTCTGTTTCCTTTTGATACGCTCTATAAGATTACCAAAATCACTGCAGATGGTGACTGCAGCCATGAAATTAAAAGATGCTTGCTCCTTGGAAGAAAAGTTATGACCAACCTAGACAGCTTATTAAAAAGCAGAGACATTACTTTGCCAACAAAGGTCTGTCTAGTTAAAGCTACAGTTTTTCCAGTAGTCATGTATGTATGTGAGACTTGGACTATAAAGAAAGCTGATCACCGAAGAATTGATGCTTGTGAATTGTGTTGAAGAAGACTCTTGAGAGCCCTTGGACTGCAAGGAGATCCAGTCTATCCTAAAGGAAATCAGTCCTGAATATTCATTGGAAGGACTGATGCTAAAGCTGAAACTTCAGTACTTTGGCCACCTGATGTGAAGAACTGACTCATTTGAAAAGATTCTGATGCTGGGAAAGATTGAGGGTGGGAGGAGAGGGGGATGAGAGAGGATGAGATAGTTGGATGGCATCATGGACTCAATGGACATGAGTTTGAGTAAGCTCTGGGAGTTGGTGATGGACAGGGAGGCCTGGCGTGCTGCAGTCCATGGGGTCGCAAAGAGTTGGACACACCTGAGCGACTGATCTGAACTGATAAGATTACCTATGATTTTTGCTTAAATTCCCCACACACCCCTCGCTGTTTCCCCTTTGTGCTCCGGAATCTTTGCTGCTCTTTCTTACTGTCCTTCCTGTCCTCTTTTGGAGACCAAAAGGCCTTTTCTTTATGTTTCACACCAAATATCTCTTCTGCAAAGCCTTCTGTCAATTCCTCTTTCTACTCCCAGCTTCCAAAAGTTGTTTCTAAACACTGAACCTATTACAACATAATTATTAATCTCTTCTATGGAACTCTGAGCTCCTTAAAGGCAGAGTTGACCAGTGATCATGTCTTATGTATGTTTCTACTCTTTATGCCTACTCAGTATTTAAGACTGAATGAATGTGGCATTTGGACTCAAGGAAGGCATTGACTTTAATGTGAAAGTATTTCAGTGTCAAAATTCTCCATTGCAAAATCATTCATACTCATTTTCTTCAAATTTTCTTTTTGTCAAATTGTCTTTCAAATATTTGCATGGTGCCTGTCAAAATTAAAATTCTTCCCGTCAGTTTCTATTCATGTGTGACATGTTCAGCTTCTTTTTCACAAAACCAGTATATTTTATATTGTTGATAATGTATTTTTTCATTAACATAAGTATGAATTACTGCTTACAAGGAAGAAGTATGGACATAAATTTAGGATTTCAAATCGTGAAAGAAATAATTTATTCATAAATTTCAGAGTGAATTGACATTTTAACAGTATCTAAATAATTAAGTGAGATAATAAATTCTTAATGACTTTATGAAGTGGAATATAATAGGTTGATAGTTCATCAAGAAGGCAAAGGAGAACAATGTCTAAATTTGGGCTACTAAGTATGTTTAGAAAGAAAGGATATTTAGGTGAAATCATAGTTTAAAGAACTATGGCAGTGATTATATAAAATTATTTTTAAAGGATTCAACTGTATATTTAATTTAAAAGAACATTTGCCAGGTTATTAACAGTTTTCCAGAATATAAATAAAAATATTTTGGAATCCTATTACTTAAGCATGTAGAATATGTTTTTCAGTTAAATCACTAAAAGGATAAGAATGATTATTATATTGTTTTTCTAAATCATCAGTATTATAGAAAATCTGATTTATCAAAAGGATAAAAGGAGAAAAAAATGTTTCTCCCAATAATGGTTAGCAGTATTTTATCTTTTATTAATTTGATGAATTCTCCCACTTTCTCATCTCAAGCTTCAAATCTCATGTTGAACTTATTTTGACTTTTCTGAGACTCTTCTTTCTCTTGGTTTATAAAGAATTGTGAAGTAAGTTCAATTCTTTGTGATTGCTGGTCATTAACCTCAGTTCGGGCCTGCCTTAGTATTAGGGCCTGAGTTAACAAATTTTCAGCTCTCTTTTCTTCTGCATTTATAGAAGAAGTGGGGATTTGACTACAGAAAACTCCCATTTCTGAAGAAAGTATAGCATTGCTATGTCTGGTATGGTAGAGCACTTTTTGGTTGGGCCCAGTAACTGAGCTGAGACCCCTTGGCTGGATAGTTAATAATGACAGCAATAACTGAGCTTAGCAAGGGTTTACTATGTGCTGGTATTAGTCTAAGATCTTTATACACATCAGTTTATTCATGAGCCTCATTCATTTCTAGGATAGAGCTTGTGCTCTTAGATCTTGACTAGCAAAGCCTCATGGTGGTGTGAAAGTACTAAGAGGTGGAAGATGTTAAGTAGGATTACAAAGGGAAGATAGGTAAAATCATAATTTAAAGGAAATTATAGAGCACTGAAGAATTGATGCTTTTGAACGGTGGTGTTGGAGAAGACTCTTGAGAGTCCCTTGGACTGCAAGGAGATCCAACCAGTCCATTCTGAAGGAGACCAGCCCTGGGACT
>NW_011495084.1:1706055-1734744 GCF_000754665.1 Bison bison bison
AGTGAACTCTGGGAGTTGGTGATGGACAGGGAGGCCTGGCATGCTGCGATTCATGGGGTCGCAAAGAGTCGGACTTGACTGAGTGACTGAACTGAACTGAACTGATAGCATGCATATAAAATTAAACTATATAATAAAGCTATATAAATAATAAAATTAAAGCTATATATAATAAATTAAACTATATAATATAATAAAAATACAGAGTATTTTTATTTTTTAATTAAAAAAATTAAATATCACTGTATTTTTAAATTTTTTATTGATGTATAGTTGGTTTGCAATGTTGCATTAGTTTCTGCTATACAAGACACAGAGCATAGATTTGTGGAAACAGTGAGGGAAAGAGAGGGTAGGACAAATTGAGAGAGTAGCATTAAAACATATATATTACCATATGTAAAATTAGACAGCCAGTGGAAATTTGCTGTATGATATAGGGAGCTCAAATCTGGTGCTCTGTGACAACCTAGAAGGGTGGGATGGAGTGAGAGGGAGGTTCAAATGGGAGGGGATACGTGTATACCTATGGCTGATTCATGTTGATATATGGCAGAAACCAACACAATATTATAAAACAATTATCCAATTAAAAGTAAATTTTAAAAATGTCTGCTGTACAGCAGAGTGACTCAGTTCTGCATGTATGTATGTATTTTTCATATTCTTTTCTATTATTTATCATATGGTATTTAATATAGTTATCTGTGCTATACAGTAGGTCCTTGTTGTTTATCTGTTCTGTATATAATAGCTCACATCTGCTCACCCCCACCTCCCACTTCGTCCCTCCGCCAGTCTCCTCGCACTTGGTAACCACATGTCTGTCTGTGTCTGTAAATCTGTTTCATAGGTTCATTTGTGCATATTTTCGAGTCCACATATAAGCGGTATTGTATAGTATTTGACTTTCTCTTTCTTGCTTACGTAAGTGTGATACTCTCTAGATGCATCCGTGTTGCTGCAGATGGCATTCATTCATCCTTTTTATGGCTGAGTAATATTCTACAGTATACATATACCATAGCTTCCTTATCCATTCATATGTCAGTGGACATTTAGGTTTTTTCCATATTTTGGCTATTGTGAATAGTGTTGCTATGAATATAGTGATGCATGTATCTTTTTGAATTATAGGGTTTTGTCTGTATATGCCCAGGAGTAAGATTGCTGGATCTTATGGCAACTCTATTTTTAGGTGAGGAACCTCCCTACTGTTTTCCACTGTGACTTACATTCCCACTAACAGTGTAGAAAGGTTCCCTTTTTTCTACATCCTTTCCAGCATTTCTTGTTCATAGAGTTTTTAATGACGGCCACACTGACCAGTGTGAGGTGGTACCTGACTGAAGTTTTGATTTGTATTTCTCATTAATTAGTGATATTGAGCATCATTTCTAATGCTTTTTGCCATGTGTGTTTCTTCTTTGGAGAAATGTCTATTGAGGTCTTCTGCCCAGTTTTCAATTGAGTTATTTGGTTTTCTGTTGTTGAATTGTATGAACTGCTTATATATTTTGAAAATTAAGTCCTTGTTGGTCACATTATTTACAAATATTTTCTCCCATTCTGTAGGTTGTCTTTTCATTTGTAATTTCTTTACCATGCAAAAGCTTATACATCTGATGAAACCAATTCCATATTTAATGTCAAAAAAGTTTTCCCAGGGTGTTAAGCCAGTTAGGTTGTTAAAGCAAGTTTTCTAGAATATAAATAAAAATAATTAGAAGTCTGCATTTGCATGACTAACTGGATGTCTTTCAGCAAGTAACTAAAAACCAAACAGTTAAAGGAAATTTAAAGGATAATCAGTATGTGATATTATTAGCTTTGAAAACCAAATCTAAGAAAGACCTAGAGATACTATGCAAGTTTCTAATCATAATCCACCCGTCTCCATTCTCAAACAAATTGAGTGGGACTTGCACTAGTACACATGACCTCTAATTATATTTTTGGTTTCTTTTCTCTTTAGTTATACCCTTGGTAGCTATTATACACTGATTATACTTACAAGTAACGCATGGGAGAGTGAAATACAACACTTTTCTCAGTCCTACCTCTTTGCTCTGGTGATGGCCTTATCTAAATTATTCCATCTTGTTCCTGCATGTAGCTTCAAGGTACCTTAGAACTGATGTCGTCTTATGTTCTTAAGGAACATGATGACCTCTAACTACTCTAGAAACTTTAGAAATAGAAGGGAGTGATGGTAGGGAGAATTCTGTATATAGTTCAGCCAGAATTCAAATACATGAAAGGTACAAGGAGCCAGTGTGTGGAGTGTCTGTTGGCTGGATGCACATTTCCATGTTCATCACCAGCTCCCAAGCCCTTCACCTCTAACTACATCCCTAGTCTTCACAGAAGCAATAGTTTAATCTGCCTTTCCATCCTTGTTATCAAGAGTTCTAATCTGAAGGGCCCACGCCACAGCTTTTTCCAGTTGTACATTGATATTATAGAGCAGTGGCTCTTAAACTTATACCCCAGGCATTAGAATTGTTAGGAGGACTTGTTAAAGCATGGAGTGCTGAGCCCTCCCCACATCTGATTCAGTAGGTAAGGGATGTGATCTCAGAATCTGCTTTCCTGACAACTTCCCAGGTAATCTTGATGCTGCTATTGTGGAGACCACATTTTGAGAACCACTGTTATAAACAGTTGTTTTGTAAACATAATGCAATTCTAGAAAAACTCATCTGATTATAAAAGCAATGGAACTAATATGAGAATATTTTCATTCTTACCTGGCATGGCTAGTATTGGAAGTAAGGGTTTTTGGTATTTTCTTTTTTTCCCACTTAAGCCAGTGTGAAATGATTCAGAAAATTACTCATTCAGCATCAAAGAAAATAGTCCTACAATGCGGTCTAATACTGTAGGCATCCACGAATCATCCTCAGTACTCATCAGTCTAATAGGTCAGATTCTTATGCTTGTAATATTTGCCCTTTTTTGCTACCATCTTGCTGTTGGGAAATCTAGCTCCTCCTGGAACAAAATTAGTCTTGTAAAATGGTAGGAAATATTTCACACAGCAGCAGCAGTGCCTCATACTGGGCAGTGAAGTCACTTGGCTCTAGGGAAACATTCATCACCAGGAAGGATAGCCAGCTAGGGCAGTATTGTAACCAGTGGAATATGTCCTGAGATGCTCTTGGCCCACATCAATATGGTCAGTTTCACTGCTGAACTCTTTCAGGGCTCTTGATGCCCTGAGTTGTTTAAGATGTAAGGAATCTACCCAAACCACCCAGCCAGTGAGATTCCCCTTAGCCCTGAGAGGCATGTAAAACTTAAAGCAAATTCTTTCAGGTATGGCAACTTACAGTCTTAGAGGCTGTGAATACCTGTATAAGCTAAGAAAGAATGGGAGTCCTTCATTTACTGATGACAGCAGCTAGGACTCTGGTGGTCCAGGGTACCAAATCCTGAAACTAAAATACCCTGGAGTGAAGGACCTTTAAATAAACTTAAATTGAACTTAAATAGACGTGTGGGTAGTTTGAATCATAATGTGTATGGAACTCAAGATTTTTTGTCTTGTGAGCTGCTGTTGTTTATTTATGTTTATTCTTTAGGAAGGTCACTGCAGCATGCATTTAAAACCATAGAGAATTTTCTACAACATTTTCATCATTAAATTTACAGGGATCTGCTGCAGGCAAAGTTACTAATAAGTTTTGGAATGTGCTTATTGTGAAAGCACAGTATTAGACACACCAAAGCTTGATGGTTCTTAATCAAAGTGGCATAGACTTGGGGGCACTCAAACTTTTATATGAACTAAGCAAAATGATGGTGTATCCAGACTCCCCTTTCAGCTAACACACTTAACGTGGGGACACAGATGGATGGGAGAGGTGACCCTGACCCATAGAGGACCCACATTCCTGTCAAGGATAGAAGCATGATAATCAGGAAATGATGGTTGTTAGTTACAGAAAATGCATTATTGTGAAAACCAGGGGAAAAGTGCTTATGAGAGGAAGTGATTGGATTATGGGGAATGAGAGAATAAGGATAGATCATTCCTACTGAGTAAATTGCTGTGATTTATAAGAGAAAGGGTATAGTGATATCTTGGCCCATTACTGACTAGATTCATTTCACAAACAATCTTAAATCAGAATGTGACAGTTTATGGGGAGACAAACAAAGTCTCCCAAAGATGCTTATATATTACTAAGCTTTTAAACGGGCATATTTTCAACTCCCCATACCTTTATTGCTTTTAGTTGCCTTTATTTTGGTAGTTGACATTCATAATGATAATTCTGTATTCCCCCATTATGCATTTTTGGAATTTTGATAAGTTCCAAGAGAAAACTGTCTAAAAGAAACTTGAAAATGTTATTTGCTTAAAAGTACACTATAATATTTGTACAATATTAAAATAATTAGATGCTCTTCTATAATATACTTTGAGCATTTTGGTGTTCTAAATATTTCTCTTAAAATATCCATGAATTAATCTGATGTTTATCTTTCAGTGCTCTACAAACATGAAATATATATTCAGTTATATACTACATACATATAGTATATTCATATTTAAGTTTAGATAGGTATGTTTATTTTTTATTTCAGATTCAGAAGTTCTTTTTCCATCATATTGTAATTCTTCAAGAATATAGATTAATATGTTCTAAGAGAAATATTTCATAAAAGATTTAACACAGGGAGCACTAATGTAACAAAACAGGAAATGTCATCAAGTTTGCTGAAAATGCAAATATTATTAACAGTGATTATTCCTTAAAAAGAAAAAAAAGACTTTAGGCAAGTTCAAGAATTAAAGCACAGTTCAGCCACGGGGTAAATGCCTTGCCTTTCTATAATGATTGATTTGTGTACAGAACTTAAAATATTTAGTAGTTCAAGTACAAGTAGTTAGTGTGTTCCATGAATGATCCCTGAATGTCATTTTCCTCTCAGCTCTGCTTGGGGTAGCAGACACTCCCTGACGAGGGCTTTGATTGCTATTAAAGAATGGGTGCAGGGTTGACATTTTACTATGAAAGATGAGAAGTTGAAGCAAGGCATCACACTGTTTTCTGAGCTGGTCTACAGACACACTTGCAAGACTAGCTGTAAGTTTCCCTTACAGCTAGGGAAATGTTTTGGATCTGTCCTCATTCGAGACCTCAAAGATCTAAAGTGCAGAGCAAAGACAACACAGACAGAGAAGAATTATTTCCTGAAAATATTTCTAAAAACATGCTACCATCAACTTAATCACAGAAAAAACCTTCGTCAACTTTCTTATCACAGGAAATTTTCAGTAAGCTGTCTGTGTTATCAGGGCAACAGTAATGTACCACCTTGTCTGTCTGCTACAGTGAGTGAGGTTTAACTACAGTCCCGACAGTCACTGAGTTGATATATGTTGTAAAGCTGTAGGAATCAGATTTCTGGAGATAATCTGTCCTCTTGATATAATGACTTTTTGTCCATCATCCTGGTAGGAGTTAGATACCGAACATCAAAACCTTTAGAGGCTTCTTCTAGTTCATGGTGTTACTTTATTAAACTATGGCTTTTGTCTTTCTTGTCTGTGAAGGCAATTCTTACAGAGACTTTAGCCATGGTATTAAAGACCCTGAACAAGCTGGCCCCATTTCTTCTCTGACTCTCATTCTGATTTGCTTGGCTCCAGCCTCACTGGAATCTCTGTTTTTCTAGAACACACCGGGCACAATCCTGTCTCAGAGACTGTGCAGTGGCCACTCTCCTCCCTGTGACACTCTTCAAATATTCCCATGCTCTTTCACCTCCTTCACATCTTTGCTTAAATGTTACCAGTTTAGAGAGGCATTGCCTGACCACCATATTTTTTAAAATAGTAACTCCTATCCACCTTCCCATTCCAATTATCCTGATTCATTTTTTGTCATGGTACATATCAATTCCCAACAGTATATAATTTAATTGTTACATATTTAAATTTTTATATTTTTCTCCCTCTCCTGAAATAGAGGTCCCGTGACCTTTGTAATTTTGTTTTTTTCCCTCTAACTCAGACCTCAAAAATGGCTGCCTTGAGTATCAGATCAGATCAGTAGCTCAGTCGTGTCTGACTCTTTGTGACCCCATGAACCACAGCATGCCAGGCCTCCCTGTCCATCACCAACTCCTGGAGTTCACCCAAACCCATGTCCATCAAGTCGGTGATGCCATCCAGCCATCTCATCCTCTTTCATCCCCTTCTCCTCCCGCCTTCAGTTTTTCCCAGCTTTGGGGTCTTTTCAAATGAGTCAGCTCTTCACATCAGGTGGCCAAAGTATTGGAGCTTGAGCTTCAGCAACAATCCTTCCAGTGTATATTCAGGACTGATCTCCTTTATGATGGACTGGTTGGATCTCCTTGCAGTCCAAGGGACTCTCAAGAGTCTTCTCCAACACCACAGTTCAAAAGCATCAATTCTTCAGGGCTCAGCTTTCTTTATATTCCAACTCGCACATCCATACATGACCACTGGAAAAACGATAGCCTTGACTAGATGGACCTTTGTTGGCAAAGTTGTTTCTGCTTTTTAATATGCTGTCTATGTTGGTCATAACTTTTCTTCCAAGGAGTGAGCTTCTTTTAATTTCATGGCTGCAGTCACCATCTGCAATGATTTTGGAGCCCAAGAAAATAAAGTCTGTCACTGTTTCCTATGTTTCCCCATCTATTTGCCATGAAGTGATGAGACTGGATGCCATGATCTTGGTTTCTCTTGTGTGTATGTGTGATGTTACAGTCTTTTACATTTATTTTTTAATTGAAGGATAATTGCTTTACAGAATTTTGCTGTTTTCTGTCCAAACTCAACATGAATCAGCCATAGGTATACATACATCCCCTCCCTCTTGAACCTCCCTCCCATCTCCCTCCCCATCCCACCCCTCTAGGTTGATACAGAGCCCCTGGTCTTAGTTTTTTGAATGTTGACTTTTAGGCCAATGTTTTCACTCTTCCTCTTTCACCATCATCAAGAGGCTCTTCAGTTCTTTTTCGCTTTCTGCCATAAGGGTGGTGTCATTTGTGTATCTGAGGTTATTGGTATTTCTCCTGGAAATCTTGATTCCAGCTTGTGCTTTATCCAGCCTGGCATTTCCCACAATGTACTCTGAATTTAAGTTAAATAAGCAGGGTGACAATATACATCCTTGATATACTCCTTACCCTGTTTAGAACCAGTCCATTGTTCCATGTCCAGTTCTAACTGTTGTTTCTTGACCTGCATAGAGATTTCTAAAGAGGCAGGTAAGGTGGTCTGCTATTCTTATGTATTGAAGAATTTTCCACAGTTGTGATCCATATAGTCAAAGGCTTTGATGTAGTCAATAAAGCAGAAGTAGATGTTTTTCTGGAATTTTCTTGCTTTTTTGATGATCCAACGGATGTTGGCAATTTGATCTCTGGTTCTTCTGCCCTTTCTAAATCCAGCTTGAACATCTGGAAGTTCTCGGTTCATGTACTGTTGAAGCTTGGAGAATTTTGAGCATTATTTTGCTGGTGTGTGAGATGAATGCAATTGTGCAGTAGTTTGAGCATTCTTTGGCATTGCCTTTCTTTGGGATTGGAATGAAAACTGACCCTTTCCAGTCTGGTGGCCACTGCTGAGTTTTCCAAATTTCCTGGTGTATTGAGTGCAGCACTTTCACAGCATCATCTTTCAGGATTTGAAATAGCTCAACTGGAATTCCATCACCTTCACTGTATTTGTTCATAGTGATGCTTCCTAAGGCCCACTTGACTTCACACTCCAGGATGTCTGTCTCTAGATGAGTGATCACACCATCATGGTTATCTGGTTCATGAAGATCTTTTTTGTACAGTTCTTCTGTGTGTTCTTGCCACCTCTTCTTAGTATCTTCTGCATCTGTTAGGTCCATACCATTTCTGTATTTTATTGAGCCCATCTTTGCATGAAATGTTCCCTGGTATCTCTAATTTTCTCGAAGAGATCTCTAGTCTTTCCCATTCTGTTGTTTTCCTCTATTTCTTTGCATTTATCGCTAAAGAAGGCTTTCTTATCTCTCCTTGCTATTTTTTGGAACTCTGCATTCAGATGGGTATATCTTTCCTTTTCTCCTTTGCTTTTAGCTTCTCTTCATTTCTCAGCTATTTATAAGACCTCGTCAGTATACCATTTGGCCTTTTTGCTTTTTTTTTTCCTTGGGGATGGTCTTGATCACTGCCTCCTGAACAATGTCATGAACCTCTGTCCATAGTTTTCAGGCACTCTATCAGATCTAATCCCCTGAATCTATTTGTCACTTCCATTGTATTTGTCACTTCCACTTAAGGGATTTGATTTAGGTCATACCCGAATGGTCTAGTGGTTTTCTCTACTTTCTTCAATTTAAGTCTGAATTTGGCAATAAGGAGTTCATGATGTGAGCCACAGTCAGCTCCTGGTCTTATTTTTGCTGACTGTATAGAGCTTCTCTATCTAAGGCTGCAAAGAATATAATCAGTCTGATTTTCGTGTTGACAATCTGGTGATGTCCATGTGTAGAGTCGTCTCTTGTGTTGTTGGAGGAGGGTGTTTGCTATGACCAGTATGTTCTCTTGGCAAAACTCTGTTAGCCTTTGCCCTGCTTCATTCTGTACTCCAAGGCCAAACTTGCCTGTTGCTCCAGGTATCTCTTGACTTCCTACTTTTGCATTCCAGTCCCCTATGATGGAAGGACATCTTTTTTGGGTGTTAGTTCTAGAAGGTCTTGTAGGTCTTCATAGAACCATTCAGCTTCTTCAGCATTAGTGGTTGGGCCATAGACTTGAATTACTAGGATACTGAATAGTTTTCCTCAGAAATGAACAAGTATCATTCTGTCATTTTTGAGACTGCACCCAAGTACTGCATTTCATACTTGTGTTGACTATGAGGGCTACTCCATTTCTTCTATGGGATTCTTGCCCACAGTAGTAGATATAATGGTAATCTGAATTAAAGCCACCCATTCTAGTCCATTTTAGTTCATTGATTCCTAAAATGTCGTTGTTCATTCTTGCTGTCTCTTGTTTGACCACTTCCAATTTGCCTTGTTCGTAGAGCACTGGATTTTGCTTCCATCACCAGTCACATCCACAACTAGGTATTGTTTTCACTTTGGCTCTGTCTCTTCATTCTTTCTGGAGATATTTCTCCACTCTTCTCTAGTAGCATACTGAGCACCTACTGACCTGGGAATTCATCTTTCAGTGTTATTTCTTTTTGCCTTTTCATACTGTTCATGGGGTTCTCAAGGCAAGAATACTGAAGTGGTTAGTCATTCCCTTCTCCAGTGGACCCCTTTTTGTCAGAACTCTCCACCATGACCCACCCATCTTGGGTGGCCCTGCACAGCATGGCTCCTATTTCATTGAGTTAGACAAGGCAGAAACTGCAGAACAATTATACGAAATAAATTCTCCCTGTTAAAGTTTCATTGAGTTAGATGACCCACAAACTGCAGAACAATTATACCAAATAAATTCTCACACTGTTAAGAAAGTTCTAGGGCCCACAACAGATTTCCCAACCTGGGGATCTGGCAAAGGGACTGAGAACCCCCAGGGAATTTGACTGTGGAGGCCAGTGGGATTTGATTACAGAACTTACAAAGGACAGGGGAAACAGACTCTTGGAGGGCACAAACAAAACCTTGTGTGCACCAGGACCCAGGAGAGGGAGCAGTGACCCCAGAGGAGACTGACCCAGCCTTGCCTGTGAGTGTCCAGAATTCTCTGGCAGAGGCGTGGATTGACAGTGGCCTGTGGCAGGGTCAGGGGCACTGAATACAACTAGACCTTTTGAAGGAGGTCCATTATCTTCATTACCCCACCATAGTTTGGTCTCAGGTCAAACAACAGGGAGGGAATACAGCCCCACCCATCAACAGAAAATTGGGTTAAAGATTTACTGAACATGACCCTGCCCATCAGACCAACACCCAAGTTTCCCTCACAGTCAGTGTCTCACAACAGGAAGCTTCCATAAGCCTCTTATCCATCAGAGGGCAGACAGACTGAAAACCACAATGACAGAAAGTTAATCAAACTGAGCGCATGGACCACAGCCTTGTCTAACTCAATGAAACTATGAGCCATGCTGTGTAGGGCTACCCAAGAAGGACAGGTCATGGTGGGGAGTTCTGGCAAAACGTGGTCCTCTGGAGAAGGGAATGGCAAACCACTTCAGTATTCTTGCCTTCAGAACCCCATGAACAGTATGAAAAGGCCTTCAGTATAGATGTTCAGTACTAGAAGCTCTAAATGTTAGGTCCACAACTACCCTGATCTCTTCTGTAGGCTTGGTGTCCTCCCAGTCCTTGGCACGTAGAAGATGTGCAATAAATATTTATTGTTTCAATAAATACATAAATTTCACCTAAAGACCAACAGAACACTTGAGCAGAAATGAAAAGGTAGGCTAAAATATTTTCCAGTCTCATACCACTTAAAATATGCAACCTGTCATAATATTCTTCTTTTCCACAATGGTTCTTACAGAACTAGAGGGCAGGTCTGAGGAAAACATTAATAAAGGGTAAATAATTTATATTAATTATTAATTAATAAACACCTTCATAAAGTTTTACTTAGCTTCTGACCCATCCTCTTTTAGAGTCAATGGCAGGAGTTAGGCCTTTGCAACCCACTTTTCAAAGCAGGTTTCTCCATGAGGAACATATATAATGATGATAAGTAATGGAGTACCTGATCCTAAAGCCTGTCCACTCCTCACTTAACAGTTAAATACAGAGATTCAGAGCTGCTCTTTGTTAAGCTACTACTTGTTAAGGTGGGTATGACATTTCTAAGCAATATCCAGAAAGGAAAGAAGTGGCCACTCTTTTTTTCTAAACATATATTTATTTTTTGGCTGCGCTGTGTCTTCATTCTTTGTGGTATACACAGACTTTGTCTAGTTGTGGCGGACTGAAGCCCCTCTGAGTTGGTGTGCGGGCTGCTCCCTGGTGGCTCTCTGGGTGCCAAGTGCCAGCATGGGCTCTCGGCGCACAGGCTTCAGTAGTCGCAGCACGTGAGCTCAGCAGCTGCCACGTGTGGGCTCAGGAGTTGTGGCACGTTAGCCCAGTGGCTCTGCAGAATGTGAGATCCTCCTAGAGCAGGGACTGAACCTGTGTCCCCTACATTGGCAGGTGGATTCCCAACCACCGGACCTCCAGGAGAGCCCAGGATTGCCACTCTTGAATATGGAGAGCATTATCCCATGAGGCATAATCCAAAAGCAATTAGTTATGCTGGTTGCAGAGCCCTCTCATTGCTATCATTTGTTATGTCCAGGTATCTAAATGAATTATGCTACAATTTGAGGTGGTGTTCCTAAATCTAGGACCCTAAAATTAGAATATGACTGAAGATGTCAGTATATGCAGCATGTGTTGAGTGCTGAGATTCCATGATCTCTTCTACACTAATCACTGGAGAAATCATGTACCATATTCTGTCATTATTATTAGCACCTCAGCTCATCGCACCTTGGAATCCTGGAGCATCCCTTCCTCCCTCTCTCCCCTCGGTGTCATATAGACTGCATCTTGAGTCAGTGTTCAGAGTATTGCACAAAATTCAGTAAAGGTACAAACAGAAGGATGTGTTTGTCATCCACAAACCATTCTCCCACATAATATTTCTTATACATCCTCTGTAGTAACATCTGACATAATGTTACTTTAAATTGACATAATTTAAAGAAGTAACAACTTCTTTAAATTATGTCAATGCTACTATTAAAAAGTACTTTATGGACTCAGTTGAGAGATTCCCTGGTGGCTCAGATGGTTAAGAATCCAGGCTGAGTTGGGCACCTAAATTCCAAACACATAATATCATTTCTCTTGGAAATGTTCTAAGTACTGAGAACTCATTAATAGTCCAAAGACTGTCATTACTATGAGCATCTTAAATACTTACCTAGTGTTGGAGGCGATGACACCCCACTCCAGTATTCTTGCCTGGAAAATCCTGTGGATGGAGGAGCCTGGTGGGCTACAGTCCATGGGGTTGCGAAGAGTCAGACATAACTGAGCGACTTCACTTTCCCTTTTCACTTTCATGCATTGGAGGAGGAAATGGCAACCCACTCCAGTATTCTTGCCTGGAAAATCCTTATGGAGGAGCCTGGTGGGCTACAGTCCATGGGGTTGCGAAGAGTCAGACATAACTGAGCGACTTCACTTTCCCTTTTCACTTTCATGCATTGGAGGAGGAAATGGCAACCCACTCCAGTGTTCTTGCCTGGAGAATCCCAGGGACGGGGGAGCCTGGTGGGCTGCCATCTATGGGGTCACACAGAGTCAGACACGACTGAAGTGACTTAGCAGCAGCAGTGTTGAAATAAACCTTCTGGCTTTCTTCAGAGCCCGTGAGTCACCTGAACCAGATATACTTGCCATATTGATACTATCTCAATTTTAAGGAATTACTTTTAATTTGTTAACAAACTCTTTTCATCTTGGTCCCATCTCCCGTGTTCTAGACTCCGTTTTACAGTTGCCAGGTAGGCATCTCAATCCTTGTGAGTATCTCAGGCTTGATGAGTACAGATGCAAATTTAGCATCCCCTGCCAAGGTCTTATCCCTATCAAAACTAGTATCTGTTCTTGAAGGTGCTGTTGTGAATTCTATCAGCCCTCTCCCAGTATTAATACATGAATTAGCTTTTTACTACACCCTCTGTCTCACAGCTAGTCAGCCCTTAAGTTCTTTTTGTTAAATTTTCTCAGGACTCTGGGGTTCATCTCCTCCTTTCTCTACCTACTGTTGCTCTTCTACTTTCGGCTCTCATCAGATCTTACCTGACGTTTTGGAAATAACCTGTCTGAACTCACTGCTTCAGAGCACTTATCTTTTTCATAGCTGCCTGAGATTTCCTCCTAAATCATTAGAAAAGTACTTGCCTTCTCAAAGCTTTCAGTGACATCCCATTGTTTAAAGAGTGAACGTCAAACCCTTTAACATAATCGAGTGCTGCCTAACTTAGTTCCCCAATGACTAGTTGGCTTGCTCCCTACCCCACCCCTTCATGAACACTGGTCTTTCTGTGATATCTCTATTCCTTGAATATAGGGATTCTGAAATTTTTTTGCACCGTGGGTTCCTTTGACAGTCTGGTGAAGTGTGTGGATCCCTTCCTAGAGTAATATTTTTCAGTGTATAGAATAATAAACATAAGATTACCATGGAAAGCCATGCTGCAGAAGTAAAATTCTATCTGTCTGTGGACCCCATTGTTTATATCTTTGTGGCTTTATTATGACCCTCTTAGCAAAGAAGTGCCCCTGAGCCTGCCCTTCTGATTATTGAAATCCTTCTCATGTTTCAAAGTCCCTTCAATCCCCATCTCTGCAACTTTACCTTGACTCCCTGCCCTTCTGTACTCACCATGGTGTCCTCTGCCCTCTCAGAGCAGATTATTTGTATTTCTAATTAGTTCTTATCTTTCCTTTGCCCTTTGTGATAATATTTTGTATTAATTGACAAAAAGGACCAGACGCTAACGGGCTACTTTCGCACATTTTGTGCTCACTCGCTTGTAACTCTTTTTAAAGCACTGTGGAATCTGCATATGAAGAGGACACCGAGGTCCAGGGGTTTTGTTGTTGGACCAAGATTATACAGCTTGTTGCTGTTACAAATTTATTTCAGGGAGGGAATATTTTATCTTCTTCTTTATGCCTTCTCAGGATCTAAGGAATGATATTGTTCAGTAATGTTTGTTTATGTTGATTTAAAAATCAGAAGTGCTGGGAAATACTCATGTCCCTAGTATTGACGAGGAGCCATACTAGGAGAGAGATGTGTACAGCAGTGTTTCTAGTTCAATGTCTATGTCAAACTAACTGTGACTGATTCCTTCTTAACAAACTGAGAACTCTTGTAGTTCCTAGTCGTTTCACAAATTAAAATTTAAACAAGAGTTTTCAGCAGTCAACTCATTAAAATGTTATCCCTTGTTCTGCACTCCTGATGAAGACAGTAATATTAAAAGTAGGACAAATTAAAGAATTTGTTTGGAATCAAAATGAATTCAGGAAATATTTACATTTGTAATGATAAGATCAGTTGTATAACCTATTTCCTATGTTATCCCCTCAGTGAAGACAATAAACCAGTCCAACTTACATTTGTAAGAAAATACATTTTAAATATAATTCACTTGAACAAGTTGCATTTTTCTGTAGTCAAATGCATTCCTGCAAGTTTCTTAAAACAACATTATTAGGCTATTTAAAAATAAAACTTTATTTATTCAAATAGATTTTAGCAATTAGTAATGCTTTCTTTTCAAAATGTTGTTTTGAGATTAAAAATCATGTATTTATGATCAGTAATTTCTCACGTGGAAGTTCTTTATGTATAGTAATTATTTTTAAAGGAATTACATCCTTTGATCTGGCAATGCCTTTTAGTATGCTGTGAACTATAATATATAATTCATTATCATTATCCTTCTTTTGTTTTTTTCTGTCGTCATATTGTGGCAAATACTAGCTGAAATGTAGAAAGGTAACTGAATTTTTTCTATTTTCGTAGCTCCAGACGGTCCTCCTGAAAATGTGCATGTAGTAGCAACATCACCTTTCAGCATCAACATCAGCTGGAGTGAACCTACTGTCATTACCGGACCAACCTTCTATTTGATAGACATCAAATCAGTAAGACCTGTCTTGTCTTCTCTGAAAGGCAGTATAGAGCATGGTTAGGAATCCAGGTTTTGCAACCAGACTGAATTTTACTCTTAGCTCTGTTAGGCCTTAGGCAGCTTCCTTTACTTGTTTATGTTTGTGTCCACATCTGTAAAATAAAGATAGATAATACTACCCAGGGTACAGCATTTTTGTGAGGACTAAGTTAGTCAACATACATAAATAACTTAAAACATTGCCTGATACCTAGTAAATATTCAAGAAGTGCAAACAAAATATTGTCATCATGCTTATTGTTATTTATCTTCAGGGTATAGATGATATAGATAAATAAGGTTAAGTTGAGTTCAAGTTGACGGTAATATATCGGTTTAAAATACAGTGAAAAAGAACTTAAAATACAAAAGAACGGCCAAGGCATTTGGAGACATAGCTCCAAAATAAGACAATATCAGGGCTTAACTTCGAAAATGATTGAAGCAGAACATGGAAAGGTAGTGTAAATATAAGTGTAAAAAGTTAGCTTCATTCAAGAAAAAGCAAGTAGTTAGGGCATCCTTAGTGGAACATTTGAAAAGAAAAGGCCTGAGAGATGAGGCTCGATTCGGGGGCCGACTTAAAACCTATTGTGGAGTGTGGGTCATGGTAAGTTCAGTGGGGTGCCAATTGTGGAAATAAAGCAGTGTTGGGATACAGATTTCTATTTTACAGAATCAGTATGATCACATTGTAAAGCATAGTTTTAGACCAGTCCTGGGGGTACAAAATTAAAGGAGGCAGGAAACCATAAGAGTAAAACTGGGCAAGAAAAGGAAATGAGTGAGGGTAACAGAATAAAAAAATAATTTAAATATGCAGGATCTGGAGGAAAAAAATCCATGGATGGTGAGTGAAAATAAAAATCAAGGGTGACTTTTTAAGAGATATGATTTGGAAACTTGTGAGGAGGAATGGATTTGTAGAGGGAAGGCATGGATTCAGAACTAGATGTGCTAAGATGCCTGGGAGTCCCCAGGTGAAGATGCCCATTGACAGGATCATTCATGGATCTGTAGCTCAGGAGAGGAAGTTTGTATTTCCAGATTTGGGAAGCGTTGGTATTGGATGGATGAAATAATATGAATAGATGAGATTACCTATGAAACATTTAGGGTAAGAAACTCTTCTGTAAGGACTAACCTGAAGAAAGTGTCCTGGGGAATACAAACATTTGAGTAAAAGGGACCTGAAAACACTGAATTGGAGTAGCCATTCAGACAGTAGGAAACGCAAGCATGCGAGTCAAGCCTCTTGCCTACAGCAGGGTGCTCCACAGTGTGAATAATGCAGAGTTGTTAGCTAGGGTTAGAATTGGAAATTTCTCCTGGCATCCTGCTTGGGTTTTACTGGAGCTGAAGAGCAATCCCTTCTGGTGGCGTCTGAAGCATTAAATTAGGCAATCCATGGTGAATTCTCCTCCTCCTCTTGCTGTATTTATTCATCTCTTCTTTAACTTTTATGATTTTTTAAAATGCTTTTATATTATTTCTTAAGTGGAAATAATTCTATCTCAAAAGACCTGTCATGATTAAAGGAAAACTTAAAGGATTATTGGTACATTTTTTTCTCCCAGTCTTCAGTTTATGATCCTCCTTTTTTAGAGCACATTTGTGAAGACTTTTAGTTCATAATTAGCCAAAAACAATCAACATGAATGACAAATGCTCCAGGAATATCATTAAAAGCAAATTATAAAATGTTAACACTGTGCTCTATTAACTAGAAGATACTTTATTAGGGAAAATAGCTCTCTCATGGAGTTTGGTTGTATTGAAAGGAGGGAAAAGTAAACCATTAAAAAAAAGGTGATTCATCATCTAATTCTCTCAGTATTCTTACTGAGATTAAAACTGAGTAAGGGAAAGAGAGAAGGATGGAAAGATAACTATTGTAATTGCTTAGTTCGTTTCAGCTACATATTAGCCTCTTCATATGCATTGTATTATTGTATCTTATAACATTTTGATGTAAGTATTATAATCTTACTTTTGCATATAGGAGAACTGAGGCACAGAGATGATTAAAAAAAAAAAAAAAAAAACTTCTCAAACAGTTAAGACCTGGCTAAAACCAGCACAATAGTGTGATGGAAATAGGAAAAACTATCAAAAAAGCAAATAAAATTTGCCAAATTGAAATATGTGCTTACCAAAACACATTTGGATCAAAGACAGCAAAAATTCAAATAGATTCTAACACTTCACAGTTTCCCTAGGATTCTTGGAACTAAAGTGGTCTTCCCTTCATTCTTTCAACACAATTCTAGTTTATTTTTTAAAATTTTGTTTTATATTGGAGCATAGTTGATTAATAATGTTGTGTTAGCTTCAGGGATATAGCAAAGTGTTTCAGTTATCCATATACATGTACCTGCTCTTTTTCAAATCATTTTCCCATTTAGATTATTATAGAATATTGACTGGAGTTCCCTGTACTATATAGTAGGTCCTTGTTGGTTATCTATTTTAAATATAGTAATCTGTACATGTCAATCTCAAACTCCCAGTACAACTTTAAATACATTCAGATGCCAGCACTGTGCTGGGTCCTGGGTCAAACGCACATCTTTTATGGCTCCTACACTGGCAGGCGGGTTCTTTACCACTAGTACCACCTGAGAAGCCCAGAAGTCATTGGCTCCCAGGCCAAAGAACACGTGCCCTTGAATTTAAGATTTATGCTGCACCCTGGCCTCTGCCAAATACCAGCCACAAGGGCATATTGCTCTTCCCTTAAAAGACTTGAAGCAAAAATTGACACTCTTTAATAAAGACATATGGGCTTCCCTGGTGGCTCAGGTGGTAAAGAATCCACCTGTAATGCAGGAGACCTGGGTTCGATCCCTGGTTCGGGAAGATCCCCTGGAGAATGGCATGGCAACCCACTCCAGTACTCTTGCCTGGAAAATCCCCATGGACAGAGGAACCTGGCGGGCTACAGTCCATGGGGTCACAAAGAGTTGGACAGGATTGAGTGACTAAGCACAGCACAATAAAGATATATGGGCTCAGATATCACCCTGGATGATTCTACTGGGAATTGCATTTTCTGGCCTTTTGTTGTTCCTTTTATTTTAAATTTATTATTTAATTGAAAGATAATTGCTTTACAGAATTGTGTTTTCTGCCAAACATCTACATGAATCAGCCAGAGGTATACACATATCCCCTCCCTCTTGAACCTCTCTCCCATCTCCCTTCCCATCCCACCCCTCTAAGTTGATACAGAGCCCTGGTTTGAGTTCCCTGAGCCATACAGCAGATTCCAGTTGGCTGTCTATTTTACATATGGTGATGTAATCTTCCATGTTACTCTTTCCATATATCCCACCTCTCCTTCCTCCCCCACCCCCCTCCGCCGAGTCCGTAAGTCTGTTCTCTGTGTCTATATCTCCATTGCTGCCCTGCAAATAATTTCATCAGTACCATCTTTCTAGACTCCATATATATGCGTTGGTATACGGTATTTGTTTTTCTCTTTCTGACTTACTTCACTGTATAATAGGCTCTAGGTTCATCCACCTCATTAGAACGGACTCAAATGCATGCCATTTTATGGCTGAGTAATATTCCATTGAGTACATGTACCACAGCTCCTTTATCCATTCATCTGTCAGTGGACATCTAGGTTGCTTTCTTGTTCTAGCTATTGTAAGTAGTGCTGCAATGAACATTGGAGTACATGTGTCTTTTTCAATTTTGAGTTCCTCAGGGTATATGCCTAGGAGTGGGATTGCTGGGTCATATGGTGGTTTTATTCCTAGTTTTTTAAGGAATCTCCATACCATCTTCCATACTGGCTCTATCAATTTACATTCCCACCAACAGTGCAAGAGGGTTCCTTTTTCTCCACACCCTCTCCAGCATTTACTGTTTGTAGACTTTTTTGATGATGGACATTCTGACTGGTGTAAGGTGATATCTCATTGTAGTTTTTATTTGCATTTCTCTAATAATGAGTGATGTTGAGCATCTTTTCATGTGTTTGTTACACATCTGTATGTCTTCTTTGGAGAAATGTCTGTTTAAGCCTTTTTCCTACTTTTTGATTGAGTTGTTTGTTTTTCTGGTATTGACTTGAATGAGCTGTTTGTATATTTTGGAAATTAATCCTTTGTCAGTTGTTTCATTTGCTATTATTTTCTTCCATTCTGAGGGTTGTCTTTTTATCCTTTTTATAGTGTCCTTTGTTGTGCAAAAGCTTGTAAGTGTAATTAGGTCCCACTTGTTTATTTTTGTTTTTATTTCCATTACTCTAGGAGGTGGATCATAGAGGGTCTTGCTGTGATTTATGTCATAGAGTGTTCTGCCTGTGTTTTCCTCTAAGAGTTTTATGTTCCTTTTATTTTTTTAACTTACCAAATACTTAGTAGCTTCTTTCCACCAAGACAAAGATGGAAAACGTAAAGTTCTGCTTCCAAGTAACTCACAGTCTAGAACACCAGAATATAGATAATTCTAGAGTATGAGGTAGCCAGTCTTTTCGGAATATAATGTTACAATTAAAGTTTCTGTTATAGGGTACATAATATATAGAGGAGACTGTACAGAGAAGGTTAAATTTAGTAGGCTTAGTGAAGACAGAAAATGAATTTTTGTATGTGCTGCTTTTTGAGGGCACAGTATTCTTTTGGAATTTTACTATATATTTTATAAGATATGGTACATCACATGCATTTTATTTCCTACTTTACTAACTGCGATCTGTTACCATTTTTTAATGAAGGCACTGGAATAATTTAATTTTACTTTATAAGATCAGGTCTCATGACCTTCTCGTAGTGTAGAGAGGTCTGACGGAGAAGGCAATGGCACCCCACTCCAGTACTCTTGCCTGGAAAATCCCATGGATGGAGGAGCCTGGTAGGCTGCCGTCTATGGGGTCACACAGAGTCGGACACGACTGAAGCGACTTAGCAGCATCAGCTGCTAAGGTCTGAACTCTTCAAAGACCTCGGATCAAATCCTATCGCAGTTACCAAGCAGCTATGGTATCTTGAGAAATTCAGCCCAACTCTATAAAATCAGAACTGAAATAGCTCTAGTAGTCAGCTAAGGAACGTGAAGCTAAGTGGTGAGCAGTGATGAGCTGGAGACCCCTACCCCGTTATAAGAGTTACCCATCATTCATCTTTAGATAATTGTTAGCTAGCATACATTTAAGTCTAGTCTTAGGGGAACTTTAAAAAGCCTTATTTGTATGTGATATTTAAATGTTGACGACCAATTAAACACACACTTTCTGCGCAAGGATACATGAAGCTGATCAGTTGGATTCCTACGCTGATCTGTTTTCCTGCCAGTGGAGTATCTTCCCCTACTGCTCTCTCTCAAGATGGTTCGATCTGTTTGATTTTTTTTTTTCAATACTGATATTGTATCTGCTTTTCCTGTGCTTCTTATAGCAATATCTTTTTCAGTTAAAAAACTTAGAAAAGAGAATTTGAAGAAATTCAACAAAATTGAACATATTGAACAAAAATACATCTTTCAAAGTTATAAGAAAGGTTCAAGTTGAAAATGAACTTGTTAGTGAGGACAGTGTATCCAACTTATTTTTAAGTGTTTCAAGTCAAGTACCTGATAGAAGCAGGCATAAGGGGATTTTGAATTATTTATTCATCTCAGGAAAAGTCCTTCTCTTCAGTGCTAGATACGTTAGCTATGTTTAGTCCCTACAGTGAGTAGGCCAGATTCTCTATCAAAGACAGACTGTTTTAATAAATAGTACAACTGTATTTATTGTACCTAAGCATACTCATTTGTACACATTTAATAATTGCATCTATATTAATTGATTCCTTATTTAGTACCATGCATGGTGCTAGATCAGGTTTTCAAACTTCAGTTATGACCACCATTTTAAAAATGAATCGGAATAAAATTTAAAAGAGCAGAAAATATCAAAGTGCATTTTAGAAGTTGTATTTCTGAAAAGCAGTTTGCAGTTATAAAGAATACACATTCACACACATACATCCCGAATGTGTATGGACATTATGTTGCCAAATGTGTTTCACTTTTGTGGGTCACGATAAAAAAAAAAACCCACAAATTTCTTTGCTAACTACTTCAGATCAGTTTTTTTCTAAATCATCAAAATACTATAATTATTTAGATATTATCACCCTGATCTTACATACATAGAAAGTTAAACACAGGGCATAAATGACTTATAGAATGGAAGTTGCTAAGTGACCAGGTTGGGATCTGAACCCTTGATGACTAAATTCATTCCTCTGTAAAACACTGGAGTAGAAGTTTCATTGACTACAGAGATGGTTTTTGCTTTTTCTGATTATTGTGGTTGATTTTTTTCTTTTACTTTCAACTGTTGAAATAACTGCTAGGTAGTAGACTCTTAAAGTAGCACTTTGGATTTCCCAGGACCATCTGACTGTAAATAAAAGAAATTTTAAATCTTGCCTAGAAAGATATACCACTTGTAGCTTTCTATTAATATGTTTTAGTGATTTGTAACTCAAGTGCTGCTTCCTCTATTAGCTATTTTTTTTCTTATAGGTAGATAGTGATGAATTTAATATTTCCTTAATCAAGTCAAATGAAGAAAATAAAACCATAGAAGTTAAAGATTTGGAAATCTTCACAAGGTATTCCGTGGTGATCACTGCATTCACTGGAAATATCAGTGCTGCATATGTGGACGGAAAGTCAAGTGCTGAAATAATTGTTACCACTTTAGAATCAGGTAAGGTATATTTTTCATCATTGCTAAAAATTGACTAAGTGTCTTTCTTACAGTTTCTCACACTCTACCCTACAAAGCATATGTGTTACAAGAAAATTTTAAGCATATAAGCATAAAATTCAATGACTCACTGGGGCTGACAAAAGTGAAGCTTTCTATTTGTATTTTTGAGGCAAAATGGAATTACGTAGTATAGTCAATACTTGTAAATACAGAAATAAATTAGTTCATAATAAGGTATCCAAATGTATTTTTTGTGTGTTTATTTCAACACTAAGTATTTTAAAAGTTGGACAACCTTGCCTAAGAAATGATTTTTCCAACTGTCTATAGCCAATAAAGCTTCACCTTAAATTCTGTTTTAATTATTTATGTCCCATTGTTTAAATGTACATTAAAATAATGATACTCTATTATTAAGGGCTCAGTCAGTAAAGAATCTGCCTGCAATGCAGGAGACCCAGGTTCAATTCATGGGTTGGGAAGATCCCCTGGAGAAGGAAATGGTAACCCACTTCAGTATTCTTGCCTGGAGAATCCCAAGGACAGAGGAGGCTGGCCCAGGCTACTGTCCATGGGGTTGCAAGAGTCAGACACGACTTAGCGACTAAACCACCACCACTCTATTATTAAATTATCTGGGCTTTCCAGGTGCCAAGAACATGCTTGCCAATGCAGGAGACGTGAGAGACATGGGTTTGGTTTTAATCCCTGGGTCGGGAAGATCCCCTGGAGGAAGACATGGCAACCTACTCCAGTATTCTTGCCTGGAGAATCCTATGGACAGAGGAGCCAATTAACCCCCTAGCTATGTTTACCGTATCTGTTCTCTTCACTTAGTCAAGTGCCATGTTTTATTATATAATCTAAGGATTAATGTCAGAATCTGTACAGATTGCTTCAAGTTGGTATGAACAGGGTCTGAGTGGATAGTAAGATTGTAACCTGTGAGAAATTACCGTGGAAAGTCAACTTCCCAGAACTTGCTTGCCCCATCCTCCTTCAGACTCCTGATGTTCTTTGCCAGCAGATATATCTCTGGAAAGAGCACATGAGGGATGTGTTGCTATAGTTTATTTGTTGCTATCTGTAAGGTAAGTATAGGAGGTAAAAAAAAAAATTAGTCTTTTCATTATGCTGTATATTTTATTATCTATAGACTTACCATTCTAAATTGAAAGGTACATCTTATCCTCAGCACCATAAAATTCTACTTGTTTCCATTTAATTGCCATGTATAGTTCAGGTACTTATTTTACTTTTTGCACTTCTCCCTTATCCTGCCCATCTGTGAGAAAAGTTGCTGCTAAACTTGTTCATGTTCATACCCTAAAACTTTGATCAACAATCTTAATGTGACACCTTTTCCAAGGATATTGTAGTTTCATAAATTTTTATTAAACCCCTAAGAGTAGATTTTAGATATGAAAACAAAGATATCTGGAGGATAGGAAGTTCTTTCTAACACTCAGATAATTTTTTCATGTATTCAACTTTAAAGCTGATCCTAATTTTAGGAAATCATCTTTCATAAAAAGAAATATATATATTCTTATATATCATAAAAATGGATAATAGCAATTGTGAAAATGTGTGTTGAACCAATTTAACTTTTATATCAGCTATGCATTTCTTCACATTGTGATATTTGCAAAATAACATATTTATCTGCTTCTCTTTTTTTTTCTGTTATTTATTTACTTATGTTTTGCTTGCCATAGGGAACTATCTCTAGATATCTCTACAAGTGTATATGAATATCTGAGCTATTCATAGTCAAATATGAACAGCCTTCTTCATGGAAATTTGTTACCTAGAATGGAAGAATATATACATTTCAATGTGATTAAAATAAATATGTTCATGCAACCATTAAATTTATTTTAAAAAATACTAATTATATAGTTTGACAAGAACTAGTTCTCACATTTATAAAATAATTTTATTCTGTGTTATTTTTCATAACAATTTATTGATATTTGGCTAGTTATATGTTAGGGCAACTTTTATTTATCAAAAATAAACAGGAATATCTAGAATATATAAAGAAATATTAAAATACAACACTTAAAAAGAATCTAATCAGACAATTGCAGAGGGGACTTCCCTGGCAGTTCAGTATTTAGGACTCCAAGCTGCCACTGCTGGGTGCATGGGTTCAATCCCTGGTCAGGGAACTAAGACCCCACATGCCACATGGCCAAAAAAATGAAAAGAAAACTGACAAAGAACATGAACTGATATTTCACCAGAGAGGAAATATGATTGGCAAATAAACTCAAGATATGTTTTTTCAACACTATTATCTGTTAAGAAAATGTAAATTAAAACCACAATGATACATCAGTATGCATCTACTAGAACAGAAAAAATAATTTTTAAAATAGTAATAATACCAAATGCTGGAAACAGTCCAAAAAGACTGGATCTCTCATACATTGCTAGTGGGAATATAAAAGGGTATAACTACTGATACAATATAAAAATATTTTGGTAATCTGTAAAACTGAACATGCACTCACGATAGATCCACAAGTTACAATCTTAGGCAGCTATCACAGACAATTGAAAACTTAGTGTTCATACAAATATCTTTATATGAATGTTAATAGGCTTATTAGGAATAACGACAAAATAACTGGAAACAACCCAAATGCTTTTATGATTAAACAAATTCTAGTACAGTGGAACACTACTCAGCAATGAAGACAGAATAAACTGTTGCTATACGCAGCAGCTCTGATCTCAAGGTCATTGTGCTGTTGTCTTTGGCAACTAATAAAACTATGCAGGTGGAGACTGACGAGTGTCGAGGAGTCACGGAGTACTAATATAAGGGGAGAGCAAGAGGACTTTTCTTTACGGTGACGGAAGAGTTTTGTATCTTGTTTCTGGTGACGGTTACAGTAGTCTATACATGGAATTAAATTGCATAGAACCATACAAAAATACAGGAAAGCATGAAAAATGGTGAAAATTGAATAAGACCTATAGTCAAGTTAATATGATTGTGCCAGTTCTGTTTCCAGGTTTGATATTTAACTACAGTTATATGAGATGTCACCACTGGGGAAAGCTGGGGGAAGGTAACAGGGAATTGAATGTACGATTTTTGCAACTTCCTGTGAGTCTACATTATTTTTAAGTTCAGTGTCATAGGAGTTCATTCTGTGTAAGACACATACATATAAAAGGCTAAATATATAAGCAAATAAATTGGATCACTGTTATGGTTTCTGTGATCTATAAATGTCAATGATTCTATAATGAACCAGCCATTTTGCTGTTCATAATTACATGATTTGTGTAATACTCTTTGTAAAGAGAAATTTGAGAAAAGTTTGAAGCAAATCAGTTTTATATGGAGATCAAAATGAACACAAATTTTTAAATAATTTTAACTGCTAAATACTTTTAGTCCCTAAGGATCCACCTAACAACATGACATTTCAGAAGATACCAGATGAAGTTACAAAATTTCAGTTAACATTTCTTCCTCCTTCTCAACCAAATGGAAATATCCAAGTGTATCAAGCTTTGGTTTACAGAGAAGATGATCCTACTGCTGTCCAGATTCACAACCTCAGTATCATCCAGAAAACTGACACATCTGTCATTGCGATGTTAGAAGGGCTAAAAGGTGGACATACATACAACATCAGTGTAAGTGTACACAGTTTCTAATTATTCATCTGTTTTACAAAACTGATAGAAAAACTCAGCATTCAAAAATACTGCAGCTTATGGAATACTACATTTTCCTTATCTCTAGGTGGAATTGCTTAAGACATGCCAAGTGAAAAAGATTTGGGGAAACAGAATTGCTGATTTCCTATTTTAATACAGAAAGTCATGTGAAAATATGTAAATAAGAGAAAAGTGTGCACAATTATAGTGGAAATCCAAAAATAAAGCATAAAGAAAACCAACACTAAAAGTTAAAGAGCAGTGATATATAGATAGTTCTGCCTAAAGGGAGACTGTTTCTGTGTGATTATAAATGGAAAATGGAAAAGGAAATAGCAAAAGCAAAGGGCAGAAATAACTATTTGTATGATTGAAATTCACATGTATTTCACACAACTATTGCTAAAAGCATTTTATATCTTAATTCTAAATTATCCATTTTGGAAAGTAAATATATATGTGAGTTCATATACATACACACAGACATAATACACATACAATTTGTTTCACCCTTTCACTATTTTTATAGCATGTCTTGGAATTTTCAAAAAGAACTATATAATTCAGAAAATAATCTATTAAGCAACATAGAACCAACCTAGCTGCTGCTGCTGCTAAGTCGCTTCAGTCGTGTCCGACTCTGTGTGACCCCATAGACGGCAGCCCACCAGGCTCTGCCATCCCTGGGATTCTCCAGGCAAGAACACTGGAGTGGGTTGCCATTTCCTTCTCCAATGCATGAAAGTGAAAAGTGAAAGGGAAGTCACTCAGTCGTGTCCGACTCTTTGTGACCCCATGGACTGCAGCCTACCAGGCTCCTCTGTCCATGGGATTTTCCAGGCAAGAGTACTGGAGTGGGTTGCCATTGCCTTCTCTGAGAACCAACCTAGACAGCATATTAAAAAGCAGAGACATTACTTTGCCAACAAAGGTCTGTCTAGTCAAGGCTATGGTTTTTCCAGTGGTCATGTATGGATGTGAGAGTTGGACTATAAGAAAACTGAGCACCAAAGAACTGATGCTTTTGAACTGTGGTGTTGGAGAAGATTCTTGAGAGTCCCTTGGACTGCAAAGAGATCCAACCAGTCCATCCTAAAGGAGATCAGTCCTGGATGTTCATTGGAAGGACTGATGCTAAAGCCAAAACTCCAATACTTTGGCCACCTGATGGGAAGAGCTGACTCATAGCCTATTATACAGAGTGAAGTAAGCCAGAAAGAAAAACACCAATACAGTATACTAACCCATATATATGGAATTTAGAAAGACGGTAACGATGACCCTGTATGCGAGACAGCAAAAGAGACACAGATGTATAGAACAGTCTTTTGGACTCTGTGGGAGAGGGAGAGGGTGGGATGATTTGGGAGAATGGCATTGAAATATATATAATATCATATATGAAATGAATCGCCAGTCCAGGTTCGATGCAGGATACAGGATGCTTGGGGCTGGTGCACTGGGATGACCCAGAGGGATGGTACAGGGAGGGAGGTGGGAGGGGGGTACGGGATGGGGAACACATGTACACCCGGTGGTGGGATTGTGTTGATGTATGGCAAAACCAATACAATATTGTAAAAAATAATAATAATAATAATAATTAATTAATGATTAAAAAAAATAAATCTGAGAAAAAAAATGAAAAGACCCTGATGCTGGGAAAGATTGAGGGCAGGAGGAGAAGGGGACGACAGAGGATGAGATGGTTGGATGGCATCACCGACTCAATAGACATGGGTTTGGGTGAACTCTGGGCATTGGTGATGGACAGGGAGGCCAGGCATGCCGCGGTTCATGGGGTCGCAGAGTCAGACACGAATGAGCGACTGAACTGAACTGAAATTCAACCTAAGCGTTCAAGTAGCTCAAGTAACTACACAGTCAAGTAACTAATCTTCAACAAACTCTTTATATCAGAAAACTGTCATTAGTAATTTGTGTTATTTCCCCCACTCACTGTATATCTGACTTGCTAGGACTCTTGTTACACATACCATTAAATGGACCCCCATTCTAAAAGATCTGTTAGAGAGAAGGTGGTAGTTAAGAGAAGGAACTGACCTATATTCAAATTCTGGCCCTGCTAGCTTCTTTCAGGGCAGTGTCTGCAAATCTGTGCCTCTTTTTCCTTATCTGAAAAATCAGTAATAGGAATAGTAATTTCTATATAGGATATTAATAGTGATGGGAGGAAACAAATGTTTTGGCTCTCACAAATAAAAGAAAAATAAGAAATAAAGTACAACTAATTCATAATTTTTGAATTATGAGTGGGTCTTCGTTGCAGTGCACGAGCTTCTCATTGCAGTGGCTCCTCTTGCTGCAGAGCACGGGCTCTAGCTGTGTGAGCGTCAGCAGCTGCAGCTCACAGCCTCTAGAGCCCAGGCTCAGTAGTTGTGGCACAGCTTAGCTGCCCTGTGGCACGTAGAATCTTCTCAGACCAGGCATCAAACCTATGTCCCCTGCTCTGGCGTGTGGCCTGTCATTCACTGTACCACCAGCGAAATCGACTAGTTCATAATTTAAAGAAAAATCAATCTTTGGATTATTTGCAAGGTGCAATTTTCATTGTCCTTAACACCTGAGAATTTACTAGAAATGTGTAACTTTCACATGGGTCCTAACCTAATGAGTCAAAACCTATCGATTTTCATTTTCCAGGGTTTGTGAGTGACTTCTTTCCTCACTACAACTTGAGAAGCACTGCCCAACTGTATTATTCCACTTAAATGTTAGGTTGTAAATATAAATAATTAAACACATTTAGCATCACTTTTCATTTTAAATACTTTCTTTTTGAAGTTTACATACACCAGTATATATTTTCTTTATATATTTTTTAAGCGACATTTTATAGGCTTGGTTTATTTACTATACCTGCCACATCATATATGTTACTTTAATTCAATCAAAATACTTCTAAACTGTGCATAGGGTGGAGGGTGGACCACTAATGTATGAAACAAATTTATTAATTCCAGTCAAGATGCATTCTGAATTGTGTTTATTGAATATAATGAAATTGGCAAGAACACAGTCATTATTTTATTAATATATAGCAAGATACAGTGAATTAAAAAAAGAGCCTGTGTCTGCAGCTTCCTAAGCACAAAGTTGATTGAAAGGATTCACATTTGTGTAAATCACCCTCTGCAGATACAAACAGAAATGCTTTATGTGTATATGCTGCATTATGCAGGTTATAGCGTCAGATACTTAGGGGCAGGGGTGAAGCAGGGCAGAGAGGCCAACTTTCAGAGGGATGATTTAATACAGGAAAACTGGGAGGCAGAGGGAATAGGGTTTCATCTCAGAAGGAAAAAAAAAAAAGAATCTTCAATATGGATTTAAAGAAAGCTGGAGTTACCTAGCTACACAGAAAAGGAACAGATGTTAGAGTAGATGAAGAGAGAGTGTAGACACAGTGACTCTTCTGCTCTCTCCTCCTACGGGTTCAAACAGAAGCCACATCTTTCTTAGTCTCTGTGAGGGGCTGTTAGGTCACTGAGCCTTTGTTCTCAGGGCTTAGGACCATAGTATCAGTTGTAAGAACTAGTTTACTGCTAACATTCTTCCTCCATATATTACGTAAATTTAAGTGCAA
>NW_011495084.1:1734844-1747563 GCF_000754665.1 Bison bison bison
TATATGAATTGTTTTTTAAAAATAGAATAATTTTTAAATGACGTATAATCATAATTGCTTATACATACACCTGTGCAATAATTTGAAAATAATAAGATGCTTTTTTGTTTTAGGTTTATGCAATCAATAGTGCTGGTGCAGGGCCAAAGGTTCAAATGAGAATAACCATGGATATTAAAGGTACATGAACTGCCTTCCCATGAAATGCTATTGTCTTAAAAGTAATTATAATTTATATTCTGTATTAGAGTTATGGAGATAGGTAAGCTTTTAAATGATGTGTATACATATAGTAAGTATACATTAAGTAATAAGTAGTAATATATGCTTAATAAAGCTATAATTAAAATACCTAAATCATGAGGCAAATTACCATGTTAATTACAGAGGCTGTCTGCTATATTTCTTTTCCACTAAATTGAAATTTTGCTGAGACAAACTTTATAATTGTATTTTATGATTTTTAAATTTTATTGAAAAGAAAACTTCTTTAAATTGCCCATGACTGGACTTTGACTAGTTCTAAGTAGATTCTCTGACTGATCTTTTTTTGAAAGTCAGATTCTTCTAAGTTAATAAAATGGTGTTTACTGAACTACCATATAATCAACTTTATGATTCTGGCTATAAAGTAGATCTATCAGTTCATCATTGACAGGGATTTTTTTCATAGAAAATATATAAAACTTTAGAGACTCCCTTCCCTCACCAAATTCCACAAAACCCACAGAAGATTATTAAAAGGACTTTAGGGCCACTCAGTTATTCAGGGCGCCTTCTCAAGAATGAAAACAGGCACACAATTTTGTCACTGCTCTAAAAACCTGTGTAAAACCTGCAGAGAGATTAAAAAAAGAGAGAGAGAGAGAGAGAGCTTCAATAGAATTCCACCTGATCCTCTTTCTAAAATGAAAACCATCTTCTCTCAGTCTTCGGTAACTACAGGCAGCACAGTGATTAAAACGCCATCTTTAGGCTGGTCGAGGGTCGAGTCGCAGAGGTTGAATCCTGGGTTGGCCACTTGCTACCTTATTTGGCCTTAGACAAGTTTCTTAACACCTCTAAGCTTGTGTAATAGAGATAATACTAGTTCCTACCTCGTGTTGTGAGGGTTAAGAGAGAATCTGAAAAACCCAGTGTCTAGAAACTTGCTTTGATAAGGATAAGAAATATTCACTGTAAGATGAAGCTGATAAATTTTATTTTTTCACCATTGGGTAATTTATATAACTGTAATACTATTTGTTATTCAGTGGCAGACTTACTCATATATTCAACATGTAACAATAGATGCATTATATTTAGTAAAACTTCCCATTTCAGATACTTTGCTCATCCTCCAGTAAAGATGTCTAATTCTGACTTCCCACACCTTACATAGAGCAAATAGACTCATGACCAGTTATCTAGAGAAGATGGGTGAGTACTGGTAGCAGTGATGGGGTCTAAAAAATTGAATTTTTCTCCAGTAATATGCCTAATTTTATTAATGACATGGAGGAACACTGGATTAACAATTGTATCAATTTGGACAGTACCATCCAATGACAGATTCCTATGACTAGAAACCTTGTCTCGGGGGCTCCCCAGTGGCCTCCCTAGAACCTGGAGGCTGTTCCTGCCACATCCTTTCTTCCTTCCTTCTCGTCATTTACACATGTCAGAATTGTGATCTTGCCACCTACTATTGCTCCCTCCTCCCCTATTCTTCACAAATATTTCCCCCAGTAAACTTCCTGCATATCTAATATCATCATAACTCTGACATCTCAGAGGAGTGAGCTAAAGAATTGAGTCAAAAAGATTTGGTTCATGTCCTGATACTTCCCTTTCACAGCTATGTGGCATAAAGCTGTTTTCCTCATTTATCAAATGGAAATGATATTGCCAAGATTATGACGTGGTTAAAAGGCTTTTTAAAAAGATTTTATAAATATGGGAATTGAAGTTTGATTAAGCAACTTTACTGATGCTCAAACAGCTAGTGTGTGGAGCTCTAAGATGAAACAAGCAGAACTTCTACAAATATTATTTTTGAAGATACTTGTATGCATTGATGGTAAAATGTGAATTATGACACTTGTAGAAATTATTCTGGAAATATGTGTTAAAGTTAAAAGTACATATATCATTTGCTCCAGAAATCCTGCCCTTGGGAGTATATTCTATAGAAATAAAAGAATCAGTGAGTAAGACTTAAGATATAAGGCAGATTAGTGAAGCAAATGTTCAAAGACTGAAGGAAAAGTGAATTCCCATCACTCGGTGAATGATTGAATAAATGTGACGCAGTTGTACCATGACATATAATATAGTTATTAAGAAGAATGAATTAATCCAGAACTTGGTGACTTGAAAAGATTTACACAGTCATTGTAATAAAAAGCAATATGTGGTGTAATTATAATACTTAACAGAGCCCCATTAAAACGTATCGGTGAGAAAAATCCATTATGTATGACTTTATGTATTTCTATATGATTATGTGAGCATAAAGAAAAATGAGAGGATATCATCTAGTTGTTTGGTATGGATAATTGTGGGGTTGGAGGACAGGGCTCCTGGTATGCCTAGAACAGAAATTAGTGAACCAGCTAAAGGAAGTAAGAGAAAAAAAAAAAAAAAACACTAAAATAGTATGATTTAATACATTTGTGAAAATTTTATATATATATGTATATATAGTTTGAATTTCTTTAATACATGAAGAGGAATCAGATGTCTGAAAATCACACCTGGGCTCCATTATCTCAGACAAGTCTCAAATATATAATTATATCATTAGGAGGTAATAATTGCCAAATATCTGCTGTATCCAAACAAAAATGTTTCATGTTGTTTAGGTTTGTCATCACTTTATCTGTAAATTACCTGCATGAAAGGAGAATTTAAAATGATTTTCTCTTTGCTGTTAAGAACAAAAAATCAACAGGTAGTGATATTTCGTCTTCACGTTTACAGCTCCAGCACGACCAAAGACCAAACCAACCCCTATTTATGATACCACAGGAAAACTTCTTGTGACTTCAACAACGATTACAATCAGAATGCCAATATGTTACTACAATGATGACCACGGACCAATCAAAAATGTACAAGTGCTTGTAGCAGAAGCAGGAGGTATCATCACATGCCAGGTTATCTTGTTAAATTGTGGAGTGTGGACTGCTGAATGCTAAAGACATTTCCATTCAAAATTAGTAATATAAGATAGACTCTTGATTATTACACATCTTTTGAGCTTAGTAGATTGTCAATAGTATCATTAATTTTACTGATCATTAATTTATGCCTAAATAGTTTACCAAAATTAAAAGACATGTGCTTAAAATATTTATGTATTCTATATGCTGGTAGGATTTTGGCAGGATGCAGTCTTGATAGCTTCTTTGAAGGTGGGAAAGAGTCACTCTTGACTGAAGAATGCTTTTTCTCTGAGACGTCCTTCTCCACAACAGTGTCTATGGATTCATGTGTGATGGGATGGATAGGGTTACCTGCTTATCCAGGTAGATCAGTTGAATCATCCCTGGTGGTTCAGAAAGTAAAAGATGTTGCATCCAGATTTTCCTCATGCAATTATAGAAATGCCTTTTATAAATGTGAAAATACATTTGGATATGACTTGTAATAATTCTTCTTTTTTCTGAAAACAGCTCAGCATGATGGAAATGTAACAAAGTGGTATGATGCATACTTTAATAAACCAAGGCCATATTTTACAAATGAAGGCTTTCCTAACCCCCCATGTACAGAGGGAAAGGCAAAGTTTAGTGGCAGTGAAGAAATTTACACCATAGGTGCTGACCATGCGTGTATGATTCCTGGTAATGAAGACAAAATCTGCAATGGACCTCTGAAACCAAAAAAGCAATACTTGTAAGTATAGTTTATGCTTACTATGCATCACGATAGCAGCTAGTTGACATTTTTAACCCATCCATCTACTCCTCCTTTTATTTTTTCCAGTAAGTACTGGATATCCATAATGTATTGTGACCTGATGCATGGTAAAGATCAACAAGGCATTGTCCTTTCGTTCAGTAAAAGTACAGTTCTAGGGAAAGCAGGCAAACTTATATTGTGGTTTGAAATAAGCAACTAAGGGCAATATGAATATTGTGCAAACTGGAGAACTCAGGAGAATTTAATTCTTTTCGTAAAGGGCTATGTGACTAATGTGTGATGTTTTGTCTTTCTCATTATTCTGCCATGCATGCTGATGTATGTACAGTTTTAGAAACACTATCCTTGTCTTCCAGTTAATTGTGGCTTCCCTTTACTTCAGTCATAACAATCATTTTCAGCTCTTCATATTATCAAACATCTAGATGATGTATTAAAATATTTATAATTCACTTTAGTATTTGGTATTCTGTAGATTATAATACTCGAATATAAAAACAGATGTTGATATTTTAGCTCTATTAAATGCTTTGCTAAATTTGGCTTTTTTCCTACTAAGTTGACTATTATATGATGACTATACTTTTTAAAAATTTAATTTCCAAAATATAATTTTAATACTAAATTTGAAAAATACAGCTAATTTCACTTTTGCCTACTAGTTAAAGCATTATTAAATTCTTCATAAACATCCTAGGGCAACTTAACATTAGAAAGAAAAGTCAGAGCGTTTTTTTTTTACAAATGCCTATTATCTATTATTAAGAACACTTACTTGGTTACTAAATTATGCCCTGAGATTAATCATCATACAATAATAGTTACAGATATGATATACTACAAAGTTTTATATCCAAGAATTATTGATTTTGCATAATTGTACCAAATCATTTCATATAAACCATAAAATCATAAGAATTTGAGAACAGCAGAGATTATTAATGTAGATTGATGTTATGTTTTAAAATAAGGTAAATTTTGGTTGTCTCTGTGGTGATAGAATTATCCAGCAATTTTTAAGGTTGATTTTCTTCCGTACCCATTTTCTATGTTGTATGTCATGGAAGCATATAAAGTGAAAATATAGCTATGCACACTCAGAATTAATAAGCATTATTCTTTATTTACATGTGAACAAGGTAAGTTTTATATGATCATTCTAAATCTGACTTACTCTTATTTTCAAAGGTGGCTAAAGTGTAGTAGTTATGTTTAATTTACATTGTGCTTGTGCTGACATTAATTAATTTCATCTGAACAAATCTATGAGAGAGATGATCTACTTAATCTGATTAACTGCTGACTATTCATGAATCTGGTCAAATTTTTCATCACACTCTGATGAAGTTGAAAAGGTGTGTGTCCAGGATAATTATTCATCTCACATAAAGATACTATTTGTTCTGATGGTGGCAGATTTCTAAGTGTATACTTTGTAAATTCATGTTCTCTGAACAAAAATGTCTCTTTCCACAGCTATTTGTTTAAATTATACATGGGAAAAAAAAGTCATATGTAAATTGTTTTTCTTCTTCCACAGATTTAAATTTAGAGCCACAAACATCATGGGACAATTTACTGACTCTGATTACTCTGATCCTGTTAAGACTTTAAGTAAGACATTTTTGTAGTTTAATTTCATTTATAATCTCAACATGCTAATCATAGCTGTAATGTTCCTTAGTAAATGTATTCCATGACTGAATGTTCTCAAGTATAAAGTCACTTCAAGGTTAATTATGTTGACTAAGGAAGATGCAGTATTTATAATACTCTTTTAAGTGATGGACTCCATCTATTCAAATTTGGACATAGGTTTCAATATGGTGTTCAGTCTAGGCTGATGTGTATGGACATTACACTAAGAAAATATTTGGTTTTTTAATATGCAGTCTTCTAAGTAAAACTTTTACTTCATAAAAATGAAAAAGGATTAAGGAAATTTTTCTGAAATAATCCTAAAAGTTAGAAGCTTATCAGTCTTTGTAAGTTTTCTGTCTGATCAGTGCTTTCCTGAGTTTTTCAATTGTATCCACCCAGTCAGGCCTGGATAAGTACCCTTCAGTCAGATGCAAGTATACTTCTTCCTTTTCTCTTTCTCCCCCTTCCTCCCCTTCTTACTGCTACTTCTTTCTCTCCTCCGCCTCCTTCACCATCAACGTATCTAACATTAAATATTCTGCTCCAGACATACTCTGAGGTCCTTAGTATGTGTTAACTGATGGATTCTTCACAACGATCCTTAATTTAGGTCAGTGGTTCTCAACAGACTGATTTTACTATCTGGGGATTTGGCAATGTCTGGAGCCATTTTCGGTTGGGTTGTCCTCTAAGTGTGGGGATTGAGCTCGTGGCATCCCGTGGGCAGAGAGGTCAGAGGTGCGGCTGCCTGTCCTCCAGGGCGTAGGCAGGCCCCTCCAGCAAGGAATTATCTAACCCCTAATCAATGTGCTGAGGTTCAGAAACCCTGTTAGATTGCTAATGTTAGTTCCATTTTGCAGATGAGGAACCCGTGGCCCAGATTCAGTAATTAAGTGGCTCTACCAGCACAAATTTTATAACCATCCTGCAAATGCAGGATTTAGATCTGGATTCAAATCTTGACTCTCTTTTCTCAAGTGGTAATTTCTATTACCCTCAGAGTTTCCTTATTTGGAAAATGGTGATATTATCTGCCTTGAAAGATTTATGTAAAACAACACGGGTAAATATATTAACCTTTTATAGTTAATAAAAATGCTGAATGCCTAATAGCTTCTTTTTGATAGGTTATAATGAAAGATTTTAAATTATACTTCCTTGGGAGCAATTCTTTCCCTCGGATTTCTCTGAGTAATTCGCGACTTTGTGTGTCCTGTGTATCAGTCTCTGAGCCTGTGGAACTCTGTGTTGTTCAGATCCACAGTATATATCACCAGTGCAATAGATTTCAGTGAGAGTTATGGTTGAGAGAAGATAGAAAATGTTCCAGCATTTTTAGTTAGAAATTCTCATCTGGTTCTGGACCATTAATTGTATAAAAAGCCAGTTTCTGCTCATATGGCTTAGAGAAATGACATTCTGTAGATACAGTGCTAAAAAGAGATTACTCTGTTGTATTGTTTGCTGTGTATTATTCATCTCACAGCTTCTTGGGTTTGTATAGATTATTGATATGAGGACAGCATATTCAACTGGTTATCTGGAGTGTAAAGTTGACACATCTGGGTTAGTAGGAATGAAAGAAGAGGGAAAGTCAAGCATTAGGAACCATAGTGCACAGGGACGTGAGTGAGTCCTCAGGTACTACAAAACAGCATCCTTGTGGCCACGGATGTACCCCATTCAGCACTGGCCACAGGTGGTCTCGAGACGTTTCTCAGCGATGGTCTCTTCTTTTTCTTCCTGTCTCTCACAGCCAAGGCAGTGGCATACAATAAGTAATTCTAGAAGGCAGGAGAAATACGCTTGTTAAGTTCTCGGATTCCTCTCCTGGAATCACCACCACCACCCCAGTCACCCAGGTGCTAATGTGTGTGTACCCTGGTAACAGCAGGAGTGTCAGAGGATGTGATATATAGAAGGAAGGGCAGAGCACCAGATCTTACCAAGGTTAGAGAAGGAGGGACTGGGGAGCCAGACTGGACTCGGCAGGTGGAATGCCATTGGGGTGGTAAGGGGTAGTGACAGGGAAGGCTCATATGTATCTACAATCAGTTTTTCAGGGTTAATGTTATTTGTTGGAGAAGGAAATAGCAACCCACTCCAGTGTTCTTGCCTGGGAAATCTCATGGACAGAAAGCCTGGCAGGCCACAGTCCATGGGGTCACAGAGAAGTCAGACGTGACTGAGCATGCATAGACCCGTGACATAAGGACAGCCTTTCAGGTTCCTCCTTAGAGTGGCCTTCAGTGGGCTCTCTCCTGGCGGATAGCAGCTCGATAGTAGGCTTTTGTTCTGTAATGCTCACTCTGACCGCACGGAATTCTGCTACCTAGATAGTTATCTGTAGCTAGTAAAACAGTACTGGGCAGGAGTAGATGGAGTTTAAAGGATCCAAGCCTCAGTTATGGTGAAATGAAATGTTCAGATTTGTAATGTGTCATGTACCACTGGAGCAGAATTCTTTGATCTAGAACAAAGTAGCTCAGTCATTCTGCTGGTGAATGGATGTAACATCATCAATTTCTGGCCTCACATCATTATTATTTTTACCTAGCTATTGGATATTGTGGTTCTGGGTCTGTCCGGTTCACTCTGATGAGTCAGGCACTAAAGTGCACCCTCCAGAAACGATGCTGGCCTCAGTTGATATTCATAAAATGCCATGAAGTCATAGTTTTTGGAAAAATAACATTGCTGGGGAGGATATAGTAGAAGGACTCAAAAAAAGAAATAAAGTTGACCATTTCTATAGTGGGCAGTGGTCAATGGCAATAATGATTTCACAGCTGTGAGAGTAGGGGCCAGCAAACAGTAAATGCATTGGTATAATATCCCTGGGGTCGTAAGAGTACAAAGGATGCACTTTGAGTCCTCTGTCTCTAATATGTCATGTATAGGATACAGGACTAGTGGCTCCCAGCATTTCTCACAAGCCTGCCCAATACTTGGGTGTATCTCACACTTTAGCCAAAAAAGTCTAGGTCCCCTCTAGGTCATCAAACCCCCATGGATGTACAGTCACTCACTGGTATTTTGCACCCCACAGGCAAGGAGCTTCAAGTTGAGTTACCCATCAGTACAGTCTTCAGGATTTAAGCACCTTTTGAAGGCTGTGTTTTGAAGTTAGTATAGGACAGGCACTTATAACACTGGCCATTTTGATAGTGGCTGCGACTGTAGAGATATTATTATTGGGATGTTAAATTAGGGGCATGAATCACTGATGAACTAAAAGGCTTAAGATTAGTGAAAAGGCTAGCAGCGGGACAAGCGAGAAGGGGCCAGACAGGGCTTTGCTAAATAAAGACGAATAAGGTGGAAGAGGAATCACACCTGGGGAAGTCTTGATGACCTGTAGGAATAATGCAAAATGACACATGCCATCATTTTAATCCTAAAGATATACTTACAACTTGCTTTTATTTGCATTCAGGACTGAGCCTTAGAATTTTTATTAACCAAATTCACAAGAATTCTTAAATTCATTTGTAAAAACTCCTCCTTAGGTATATAAGTTTATGGAAACTGCTTGCAGGCAATGTTTTGATTACAAGGTTTCATTATAGAGGAGTCCTGTGATTTGAACAGCAGACACTCCTTTATGTACCTCACAGGGCTTCATTAAAGCTGAACAAGAGGAAACAAACTCCATGGCAAAGGCACTCTGATTGGTTTTTTTGTTTGTTTGTTTGTTTTTTGTCATAACATTCCTCATTTAATTACTGAACTAACGATGAAAAGTTCCAGTATTCTCACTTGGGAAGAAAAATGAGTCACTATATATTTTTTTGTGACAAAAGGAACGGGGGGAAGTTTTATGATGTTCACAGGCAGTAGTGATGTGATAGTGAAGCTCGTAAACTCTGCAGCCAGACAAGCATGTTTCAGGCCATTTTGGCACATATGGAACTTGTGACTTTGAATTAGTCACTTAACAAATTAACCTCTGCAAGTCTCATTTCCAGAAGTGGAATAATACCCAATTCATAAACTAACTGGGCTTCCCTGGTGGCTCAGACAGTAAAGAATCTGCCTGCAGTGCACAAAACTCAGGTTCAATTCTTGGGTTGGGAAAGATCCCCTGGAGAAGGAAATGGAAACCCACTCCAGTATTCTTGCCTGGAGAATCCCATGGACAGAGGAGCCTGGCGGGCTACAGTCCATGGGGCAGCAAAGAGTCAGACACGACTGAGCAACCTACACTTTCACTTCACACTTTCATAACTGGGAGATTAAATCAGATGTACAGATTAATGCTGCTGCTGCTGCTAAGTCACTTCAGTCGTGTCCGACTCTTAGCGACCCCATGGACTGCAGCCCACCAGGCTCCTCCATCCATGGGATTTTCCAGGCAAGAGTACTGGAGTGGGGTGCCATTGCCTTCTCTGACAGATTAATGAATAAGGTTATTAATAAATATATGAAACATTTTTTACTTATGTGCCAAGCCCTTCATGAGTGTTTTTCTGTATATAGCCTCATGTATTTTTTCACTACAACCCTATAATGTGATTTCCTATTTATGGGTATCCCTAATACATTGCTAAGAAATCTGAAGCTGGGTCTTTAAGCAGCTTGCCCAGGGTTACAGAGCTGGAGAAGTACAACACCAGCTTTTAGACCCAGGCAACCTGACTTCAGGCAATGTTGTGTTGCCTAGAAATTACTAAATGCCCAGGTAGCTTTCATTACTATTGCTAATTTTTCTGCTCCTGCATACTTCCTATCCTTGCTGTACCATTTTCTCCTCTCAATATTTTGAACTGTTTCTAGCTGTTCTCTTTTCACCTTCTCAGCGTTTTAAGGCTAACATTAATACATGAGTATGCTTTATTTTTACACATAAAAATGCAGTAATTCCTTTTGTTTTTTGTAAACAATAAGTGTGACTTTTCTCTACATCCTGGAAACAATAGTATCTACTTCTAATATTTTACATAGCTGATATATGAAAGTAACATTTATTTAGGGTATTTTAATAGATATTTCTTGAATTACACCATAGAATGACTTCTGGTAAGCTCTTTGTACAGTATTTAAATATTCTGGATGGCTAGTACAGGGCTGAAAGAAAACTTTTTTAACTGAAGTTCTGTCATAATAAATGAGTTAAAAGCTCAAATTCACATTCTCTTATGTGATATGTATCTGTAACAAGAGATAGACATTGTCCTAGGAGCTATATAACTCATTTAAATTCAAGCTTCTTCTTAGAAATATAAATGTAGCTTAAAAAGTCAGATCCATAGGCTGAGTTTAAGTAATGATAATTTTAATCAAAAGATAATACTTGTGAAAAATTAGTGCTTTATAATTATGATTTATTACAGTAGAACATTCTGTTATGCAAATAAAATGATTTGACCTTTCATAAGATTTTAAGTCTTGTCAGGAAATGACTTGTATGAATTACAAAAAGAATGCTCATACTTTCAAGCAGAAGAGTTCCATTTTCTGTGAGAGGACTTAGATAACAATTTCATTCTGTACTGGTAATGCGATGGGTACATACAGAGCAGTGAGTCAGCATCTGTCCTGGACAACCACAGTGCATTGTGTCCTTTCCTAGTAGTACACTTGTAATGCACGTGCCAAAAGGATTACCTACTTTTATTAATACATTATTTGTCATTTCTTCACTTCACTTGGCTGGTGCTTTGAAATGGTAATTGAATCGGAAAATTCCTATGGTCTATGAAATCATTTTTTTCCCACTGGATTACAGAAGGGAAGCAAAAAGCAAAGGAGAAAAGGAAAGATATACCCATTTGAATGCAGAGTTCCAAAAAATAGCAAGGAGAGGTAAGAAAGCCTTCCTCAGCGATAAATAAGAGGAAAACAATAGAATGGGAAAGACTACAGATCTCTTCAAGAAAGTTAGAGATACCAAGGGAACATTTCATGCAAAGATGGGCTCAGAAATGGTAGGGACCTAACAGAAGCAGAAGATATTAAAAAGAGGTGGCAAGAATACACAGAAGAACTGTACAACAAAGATCTTCACGACCCAGATGATCATGATGGTGTGATCACTCACCTAGAGCCAGACATCCTGGAATGTGAAGTCGAGTGGGCCTTAGAAAGCATCACTACAAACAAAGCTAGTGGAAGTGATAAAATTCCAGTTGAGCTCTTTCAAATCCTGAAAGATGATGTTGTGAAAGTGCTGTATTCAATATGCCAGCAAATTTGGAAAATTCAGCAGTGGCCACAGGACTGGGAAAGGTGAGTGTTCATTCCAATCCCAAAGAAAGGCATGCAAAAAAAAATGCTCAAACTACCGCACAATTGCACTCATCTCACGTGCTAGTAAAGTAATGCTCAAAATTCTCCAAGCCAGGCTTCAGCAATACGTGAACCGTGAACTTCCAGAGAACTTTTAAAACCAGCTGGTTTTAGAAAAGGCAGAGGAACCAGAGATCAAACTGCCAACATCCGCTGGATCATGGAAAAACCAAGAGAGTTCCAGAAAAACATCTATTTTTGCTCTATTGACTATGCCAAAGCCTTTGACTGTGTGGATCACAATAAACTGTGGAAAATTCTGCAAGAGATGGGAATACCAGACCACCTGACCTGCCTCTTCAGAAACCACAGGTCAGGAAGCAACAGTTAGAACTGGACATGGAACAACAGACTGGTTCCAAAGAGGAAAAGGAGTACGTCAAGGCTGTATATTGTCACCCTGCTTATTTAGCTTATATGCAGGATACATCATGAGAAATGCTGGGCTGGAGGAAGCACAAGCTGGAATCAAGATTGCTGGGAGAAACATCAATAACCTCAGATATGCAGATAATACCACCCTTATGGCAGAAAGTGAAGAACTAAAGAGCCTCTTGATGAAAGTCAAAGAGGAGACTGAAGAGGCTGGTTTAAAGCTCAACATTCAGAAAACAAAGATCATGGCATCTGGTCCCATCACTTCATGGGAAATAGATGGGGAAACAATGGCTAACTTTATTTTTCTGGGCTCCAAAATCACTGCAGATGGGGACTGCAGCCATGAAATTAAAAGACACTTACTCCTTGGAAGGAAAGTTATGACCAACCTAGATAGCATATTAAAAAGCAGAGACATTACTTTGCCAACAAAGGTCCGTCTAGTCAAGGCTATGGTTTTTCCAGTGGTCATGTATGGATGTGAGAGTCAGACTATAAAGAAAGCT
>NW_011495084.1:1747663-1767523 GCF_000754665.1 Bison bison bison
CATATTAAAAAGCAGAGACATTACTTTGCCAACAAAGGTCCGTCTAGTCAAGGCTATGGTTTTTCCAGTGGTCATGTATGGATGTGAGAGTCAGACTATAAAGAAAGCTGAGCACTGAAGAATTGATGCTTTTGAACTATGGTGTTGGAGAAGACTCTTGAGAGTCCCTTGGATTACAAGGAGATCCAACCAGTCTATCCTAAAGGAGATCAGTCCTGGGTGTTCATTGGAAGGACTGATGTTGAAGCTGAAAATCCAATACTTTAGCCACCTGATGCGAAGAGCTGACTCATTGGAAAAGACTCCGATGCTGGGAAAGATTGAGGGCAGGAGGAGAAAGGGACAACAGAGGATGAAATGGTTGGATGGCATCACTGACTCGATGGACATGGGTTTGGGTGGACTCTGGGAGTTGGTGATAGACAGGGAGGCCTGGCGTGCTGCGGTTCATGGGGTCACAAAGAGTCGGACACGACTGAGCGACTGAACTGAACTGAGACTCCAAGGTCTAGTGACTCAGTGCTACCTGATAAAGATGATTCTTTATTCATCTTCATGTTTCCTTTCTCAAGCATATCCAATTAGGAATGAGCATGTTAAAATATATGAAACAAGCCATTTATATTTTAATGTGCAAAAAAGGTGTATCTAAAATACTTTATGAGCTCTTATATGCTCATTTAGTGTCTTCTAAATTTAGGTGAAGATTCTAGGTGACCATGAAACTCTGATAAATGTTTAAGATTCACTAGTTATTCAAATCCACCATGCAGAGGAGCCATAGAAACTCTCTTAGATTGTTAACATTTATAAGCACCAAGCCACGGGAATAAAGGTAAAAGATTAATCTCTGTGTATTTTACACACAGTTAACCTATGTTGTCACTTGTTTTTAATACTTTTTACAGTAAAATTATATAACTTAAAATTGATAATTACTAATTATATTAAAAAACAAACACTTATAGTTATTTGGCTTAATGCCTAATCTTCAACCTGAAAATTTTTAATTTCTACTTCAAAACTGAATTTTTAATCAGTAAATTTAGAAAGTATTTATTGAATATTTGCTATGTGCCTGATATTATTCTCAGACTTTGCATACAGTTGTGAATAAAATAAAGACACCTGTCTTCAGGAATCCTACTTCTGGACTGGTAATAGGATAATAAATAAATGAATTTTAAGATATGTTAAGAGTGTTATGGAGAGGAAAAAAGAGTAGAACAGAGTGCAGAAGAGGCAGGAGGGGTAAGACAGGAGCTGGAGGAGCTGTAACTTTCCATCCTAATAGGGTAATGTCTGAGTCCGCTTGGGCTGCCATTACAAACACCATAGACATAGCGTAAACAACACGGTTACTTTCTCACAGTCCTGGAGGCAGGCAGTCCAGCACAGAGCTCCGGCCGGTTCCGGATGTGCTGAGCGCTCTCTTCCTTTTCACTGTGTCCTCCTGTGGCCTTTCCTCAGCATGTGCACGCAGAGGGAGAGAATAGGCTTCTGGTGTTCTCTTTTTAAAAGGACACTAATTCTGCTCAACCCTTAAGACCTCAAATAACTTTAATTTCATCCCTACTCAAATACGTGTTAGGGTTTCGGCACATGCGTTTTGGAGGGACACATACACTCAGTTTGTAAGACGCTTCATTGACTAGCTGATATTTGAGAAAATTCTTGAAGGTAATGACATGGCTCCCCAGGAAGATCTACGAGAGAAATCCCTTTCCAGGCACAGGAAGAAGCTGGACAAAGCCCTATGTCAAAAGTGACCTGGCGTATCCCACGAACAATAAGGAGACAGTCTGGCTCCAAAGCAGTAAGCTAGATGGCGACTGGAAGGGAAGTCAAGAGATAACAGGGAACCAGTGTGTTAAGGAGGGACCAGAGACCATTAACCTATGGACATAGGCCATTGGAAGGACTTTGGATTTTGTCTGTGAGAGATGAGGAGGATTTTAAGTAGAGAGGTAATATTTTAAAAGCATTATTCTTGCTTAACTATGCTGAGAATACATAGAAGACAAGGATAGATACAGGAAGACTTGTTAGGTGTCCATACAATAATTCGTGCAAAACAGGATGATGGCCTTGATCAGGTTACTTGCAGAAGAGGTAGTAAAAGGTGTATAGAGAGTACACAAAAGGTTTGAATAGTATAATGAACCCCAAGTACCTGTTAAATTTGCCACATCTCTATTTGTGCATTTGTCATTTTATCTCTGAAGCGTTATCTTCCACTCCAAATACTTTAGCTTATTTCTCTAATAAGTCTGTTTTTATTATATTGTTGCAGTTAAACAAAATTAATGTTAAATCCTTGATATCATGTAAAACTACCTACTTTCAAAACATCCTCTTTTTTTTTTCTTTATAACTTTTTTGAAACAGGATCAAATGAGAGGTTCACACAGTATTTCTGACTTTTGTTTCTCTTAATCTGGGCTTCCCTGGTGGCTCAGATGGTAAAGAATCCACCTGCAATGCAGGAGATGCAGGTTAGATCCCTGGCTTGGGAAGATACCCTGGAGAAGGAAATGGCAACCCACTCCAGTATTCTTCCCTGGAAAATCCCATGGACAGAGGATCCTGACGGGCTATAGTCCATGGGGTTGCAAATAATCACACACAACTGAGTGACTAACATTTTCAGTTTTTACCCTTTCTCAGTCTATTTTCATCTAGAAGAGACTTCTTCCTCCCACCTCCCCACTCCTACGCCAAACACTCATTTAGGCAACTAGATGAGCTGTCTTGTAAGTGGTTCCATGTTCTGCATTTGTCTCATTGCTCTTTATTGATGTCATTTTATTCTTGAACTACTTTTCCTACTTTCTTATAAATTAGAGATAAGATCTAAAGGTCTGAATATGCACAATGAACATTTTGGCAGGAATACTTTACAAGTGTGGCTGTGTAGATCAAAATACCTCATGTCAGAAGATATATAATATCTCATCTCGCCACATTTTCAGTGACATTAAAATTGATCAGTTAATTTAGTGATAGTGACAACATGATTCTTCACTGGAAGTTTTTTTTCCCATGTTGTAACCAGCAAATAATCTGTGAGGTGATAGTCTGACATTCCCTAAATGTTTAAGTCCCTATCAACCTCCTAGTCATTTAAAGATGCATTTGTAATTGTTACCTGAGTCAGTTATTTCATTAGGAATGCGAAATTAATTTCCAATTTTATTATTTCTTCCACATTTATTAAACAGAATTTTCCTCTAAAAAGGAGCTTTTTCTCCTTAACTAGGGCTTTTTTTTAATTCATAAAAATAGAAAGCCAGAGGGGAAAATGTTTAATTTTTTCCTTTAATTTCAAAGTTTTAGAGTGAAAGAAAAGCAGTTTAGCTAAAACCAGAGGTTACAAAGTAGTATTTTTTAAATTTTCATTTCTATTTCATTGAATAATATTAGAACTCATGGATTTTTATACTGATGTTGAATATATTTTTATCAGTTTCAGTTTTTATTCATCATAAAGTTTAAAATGTTCCATCTTTGGCCAGTAGGACCTCTTAAAGATGACCCTTTGTTCTTTCTATACCATTTGCCTTTGACAGTTTCTTAGCTTTCTTGCCCCATTAGATGTCCCAAATTCCTTCTCTGCCCTAATCACAATTTGGGATTACTATCTCTCCAATTTTCCCTAGTTTCTTTTAGTGAAAAGTGTGTATACTTAGAAGATAGAGTCGACAGGATTTCCTCAGAGATTTTGGATGTGTTCTGAGAATGAGAAAGTCAAGTATGACTGCAAGATTTGGGGACTGGGCAACTAGAACAAATGAAGTTGCCATCAACCAAGAAGAAGAAAGATGCAGTTGAAAGGAGGGACAAACAGGAGTTCAGTCTGGGACATTCTGATTTTTAAAATTTAATTACATTTCTATATAAGATATGTAGTAGGCAACTGAATATACAAATTGGGAGTTCCTTAGATTACAGTTAAGTAGACATCATATAGATGAAAATTAAAACCCTGAGGCTGCATGAGTGCACCAGGGGTATAAGAAAGAGGACCAAGGATTTAGCCCCAAAGTTAAAAGATCTAGAAGATAAACACATGTGTACATTTTGTTAAGGTTATTGAGAAATAGGCCAAAGTATATCTTTCTGTATTGTAGACCCAACAAAGTATCCTATATAATAATCATTAATGATCATGTTACACTTTCTCTTCAGGTGAAGGACTTTCAGAACGAACTGTAGAGATTATACTTTCGGTCACTTTGTGTATCCTTTCCATCATTCTTCTTGGAACAGCTGTGTTTGCGTTTGCAAGGTAAGACTATTTGCATTAGACTTATTCCTAAGATGCTTTATGGACAGTTACGGTTTAATTAGGAGACAGAAGCCCACAGTGGTTACTAGGATAGGAAGCATTTAATAATAACAACTTAACAAATACAAATAGTTTACTATTAAAAGGAGTAAAATAAAACACTAAGGGATCCAAAAGTAGCAACTGCAACCAAGCTGCTCTCTCTAGTCTAAGGGCAAGTGGACAATAGGTGAACAAACTAGAAGTTGTCTCGCTCCCAAGAATGGAATGGCCACCACAGGCACATGCATCCTATTACAGTGAGCAAAGAAATATGACAGAGAAAGCAGCTGGAGCTGGTCTGGAGAAGCTGCCTGTCATTACTGGAGGGTAGGCAGCCTGGAATTAGTGAAAGCAGTCCATGCTGCCCGATCGTGGATGGGCTGAAGCTACTTAGCATCATTCACTGATGGGATGGCGACAGCATGAACTCTAGAAGCAGCTAGAACTCATTTAAGTGGACTACTGGCCTTCCACAATGAATCATAATAATGTAGCTCTAGAACACACAAGGGCAGTATCTCCCCATCCCTACTGCCTTGCAGGATGACTAGTGTCCTCTTTTAAGAAGGCTCAACATCCCACCAGCTGGCCAAGGAGTCTAGCTCCAATATCTCAAAGCGAGACAAAGTAGATAGAGGACTGAGAGAGAAGTTTACACAAAAGGGGAAGGTGCCCGGCTTTCTACATCTTTGAATATTTATAACTCTGATAGGCTTAATTAAAAAGATTTTAATCAGGTTTGATCTTTGGGTTGGGAAGATCCCCGGGAGGAGGGCATGGCAACCCACTCCAGTATTCTTGCCTGGAGAATCCCCATGAACAGAGGCCTGGCGGGCTACAGTCCATAGGGTCGCAGAGTCGGACACGACTGAGCAAGTGCACACAGCACACCACACAGGGGAAATCTTAGTTGTGATTCTAAAATCCAGTTTCATAAGATAGATTGCCAAGTTAAAGGGACCTTCCATTTGTAAAAATAACCATTATACTAATTTCCTAAGTAGCTCAGTAGGCTCTGTTTTATCTGAAGAATGTTTTCCTGTATTGCGTTTGCCAAGCATCCTCTGTTTCATCTTGAATCGTTTAAATTATCATTTTGATAGAAAATTTGAAGGGCTCTTGATATTTTTCTTCCACTAGATAGTGTTCTCAGATTCAGCCAGAAGACGGTGAGAGTTATATTGTGCAAGCTATGGTCCTTGTCCCCAAGGGACATGCAACCCCTGTATTCACAATGTTGTTCTGCTCCCAAATCATTTCTTTATAGGATGAGCTCCTCTAGTGGGCAGGAAATGGCCCCCTCTTACTCCCTGCAACTTTCCTTCATGTGGCTGTTCAGCCACCGGAGTTTAATCTCACCTGAGCATCCCCTAGGCTTTCACACACTGCTGCTTTTTTTCAGTCCACTGTAAATGTGCTTCCTCCACCTTCTGCAACACCTAAGTCAAACTCTACTTTTTATTTCTTCTAAGTGCCAATAGTTGTAATCACATATCATTTCATAACCGATCAATTACTGTTTTACAAGTTGCAATTTGAATATTTTTCCTCTGTATGCTTTTTCTACATTCCAATCCTTCTCAACTAAATTATATCCTTGAGGATAAGGACCATATGTTCTACTTTCTGTATCATCCTCAACACATAAATCATAATAAGTATTAAATATTTGCAGTACAAGATAGAAAAGCTAAATATTACTTTATATTTAACATCAACTTGATTTGCAGATTCATGTGACTTCTATTTTTGAACATGTGTTTTCTGGTTCTATTTTATATTCTTTGATTATATAAAGAATATATAATTAGATATACATACTTGGCAATATTTTTATAAAACTTGTGTATCTGGTCATATGTGTTTTATGTATGTAAAAACAGTGGAAGGTTGTCTATTTGAACTGGTGCTGATAGCAATGAGCTGTGTCCACATTGGCATATTCCTTTTTATGATAAATCTATGGGACAGCTTGAGGGAGGAGAAACAAGCTCACAACATCCGTCTCATTCACTCTATACTTTAAATGTGTCAGTGACTCAGGCCTTGAAGAACTAATTCTCATTAAAAATAGGATGTTAAAAAATTATAGTAGAATATATTCTGTGGAATTAAAACAGGGAGAAGAATTTGAGTAGCTGTAAATTTGCAATGTGTTCACAGAAGTGATCCCAACAAAGAAATTATTTGACTAATGTCTTAAAAAGAAATCTAAATACAAATGCATGCTTTCTATGCTAGTTCCTCCTTGGACTTTACTACACTTACTTTTAGAATTCGACAGAAGCAGAAAGAAGGTGGGACATACTCTCCTCGGGATGCAGAAATTATTGACACTAAATTCAAGCTGGATCAGCTCATCACTGTGGCGGACTTGGAACTGAAGGACGAGAGATTAACGCGGTGAGCACACTCCTCTGGGCGAACAGTGGTCCAGAGGGCCCGGAGCCATGACCCTATTGTGACCTGTACTTGTTGGAAGTGTTTGTGGGGCTTCTATTTACACAGGTCACAGAGATTTTCTTTCAAAGGGTGACCTCCATCTTCCACACACTTCTCACTGGTGTTCAGAGAATCACTTAATCTTCCTAATACTTTGAGTTCAATATGAACCCGGGTCTATAATGTTCGGCAAAGCTTTTTTTTTCTTCCTGAAACAATATTTATATACATTAAATCTTTAAAATTATGTCTAATAATTCACTACATATGATAGGATTTTTCCTGTCCACATTTTAAATTAGATATTTATTCAAATTTGTAACTGCTTGATATTATCATTTTTTATAAAAGCCTTAAGCTCTTTATTTAATGTAAAACATTATTTTATTTAATGTAAAGTTACATTAAAGTCAAAATTATATATTAACACTTCATTTTTAAAATTGCTTAGTATTTAGGATTAAATAGAAAGTAAAATTTATCTTTGAAAGGAAAAATTTTAAAGTATGCACTAAGTATGTGCCATCAATATGTTTTGGAAGTAAGAGTACTTAATTGTAAATGTTAAGTAATTTTATATTCTTTTAAAATCGTAAGTTTTTCAAAATGTTGGCACATTTGAAAAACTTCTATTAAGATAATTTACCAAATTCTTAATAAAAACTATCATCAGAAAGTTTTAGATTCTTATGAGATTCAGTATTTTATGATGCTCATAGCATGTGAAAATATGGCACCAAAGGTCTTAAACTTAAAAAGGAATTAATCATTTATAGCTGGTCTTTACCTAATAGACTGACTTTGCACAAATATTTCCAGCATGTCTAAAAACATCTAATAAGTGCTATAGATGGAAGTGTCATCTGATAAGCAGAGTCCTTCCGAATGCTACAAAATGAAAGTTATTTGGTGTTATCAGTAAATTACAAAGTAATTTCACTGGATATGAAAATTCCTTTAATATTTATCTACACTTGTTTATGTTCTAATACAGGTTGTTCCTATCTAAAATGGATAGTGCTCCAAAGACTGTGTGTAAGATAGTTATATTTTAAACCACATAAAAGATCAATAGACCTGCAGGGTAACCTGCCCAAGCTAAAGCCTATCATAGCAACAATAGAACATCAGTAGTATTAGGCTATGCCTCAGTTCTTTAAGGGTCCTGCTGCATGGAAAAAGGAAGTTTCTTCTCCTTTACACCTGTGGGCCCAACTCCCTTTCCACACCCCTTTCTCAACTAAGGCCTGGAATCTCCATCTTTATTCTACATGTGAAGTGTAAAAGGAATGAAACTTCAAATCTCTGAGTGTAATTAATTTTAGTTTTTTGAACGATTTAGTTGAATCTGTTCATGTGAATTTCTAAGCACCCAAACGTGTTTACAGTATTTTTTTAAAGTGAAAGTTGCTCAGTCATGTCCGACTCTTTGTGACCCTGGACTTCACAGCCCATGGAATTCTCCAGGCCAGGATAATGGTTGGGTAGCCTTTCCCTTCTCCAGGGGATCTTCCCAGCCCAAGGACTGAACCCAGGTCTCCTGCATTGCAGGTGGATTCTTTACCAGCTGAACTGCCAGGGAAGCCCAAGAATACTGGAGTGGGTAGCCTATCCCTTCTCCAGTGGCTCTTCCCAACCCAGGAATCAAACCAAAGAATGTTTATTAATCCCCCAAAAGTCTCTAGTATGTGGATCCTCAGGAGTTATAATACAGTGAAAAAAGCCAGTCAGTATTGGAGAAAGTATTCTTTTTCAAGAAGGTTACCATTCTGTAGAGGCTATGTGAGGTCAGATCCTCTAAGCTCTGTGTTTTCACAGCTTGCCCCCTACTCCACTGAACATAGCCATTATCAAAAAGGGTTAAGATATATATTTTAAATATCTGTCATGACAGCTAATGGAAAAGGTGGGCAAAGACTGTATAGATTGTTTATTATCGGGTACTTAAAATTCAAGGACAGCCTCATTTAACATTAACTCATTGTTTTCCTGCTTCCATGTTTGTTTATATATGTTACTTTATTTGTAAATAGATGTAGAATTGTCTTTAAAGTATATTTCAAATAATCTTTATCTACTTTTGCACACAGAAAACTGGTATATATTACTGCTAGTCATATCAAAGTTAGAAATTTTAGTTTTCAATGCTTTTTGCTACCTTGTTAAGACTCTAGTAATCATAACTGTAATACTTATTGGTAATTCCAGTGTCACATACTAATATGATATGCTTTGCTTGATTACAGGAATTTATTAAAATAACTGTCTCCAGCTTTTTTATTGGAGGTTTTTCATGTTAATAAAGTCACATACATTAGATGGTAAGACTAGAAAAAATAGTAACAGATTCATAAGTAGCCATGTGCACATATGCATGCATGCCGTGAGGCTCTAAAGCTCTTTACCTGTATTTCAGGTACGGGAAAGTCTAAAGCTATCAAAAGCCACACATGTCTGATGAGGACTGAGCCACAGAGACTGATGGTAGATTCTGAGAGTGAAGAATCAAGGAGTTTGAGTTAGCTTCCAAATTGCTGAGTAACTTATGCCATGTGTCTGTCATTTACAAGAAGGAACTTAGACCATTTCCTTTAAATCTACCCAACTACCATATGCTCTTTCCACTTGAGGTTTAGGCAAATTCTTTTCCTTCCAAACTGCCCACTTTCTTCATGCTAATTGGACTGCCAGTTTTCCTCAGTGTTATATGTTGTCGCTTGTCCGTAACAGAAATGATAAAGTATCTAATGAGCAGTTAAAATATTAATTTTAATGGAGTTATCTAATTGACAAAAAATGGTCATTACAGTAATTGATATTAAATCAATTTTAGGACTTAGGGTCTTATAAGAAGAATCTTAAAAAATGTATATAGCTATATATGCAGATATAATATAATTTCTTAATTATAAGTTCCATATATGTAAACTCATATCATTTGATTATATTATACCTTGTTTCATAAAGGACCTGAAGACAAATTCTCTCATTCTTTTTCTTCTTGAAAACTAATGAAATTCAAAGATTTAGTACTCTATAAATCCAAGAGAACATTCAGTGATATGCAAAGAAAATGTTTTAAATTCTTGTTTGGAATGATAATGGTATCATTTCATTATACCATTTTCTATATATTTTTAGTGAACACAAGCTATATATATTAGGAAGAATATTTAATATTTGTGTTCCTCTATTCTACATTCACCAGATTAGAAGATAACACTGAGATTTCCTATTTGATAAACAAATTCACAAGACAATGTTTTGTGATGGCTCTTTCGTCATTAAAACATTAAAGTGAGAAATGTTTCTAGGAGAAAATATTAGCAACTGGTAGCACAGACCTGTCTCTTTAAAACTACTGAGCCTGGATCACAGAAGAAATCATGAGGAAATCAAAAAATAGAAAGACAAATGAAAATGAAAACACGATGATCCAAAACCTATGGGACACAACAAAAGCAATTCTAAGAGGGAAGTTTAATGATACAAACTTACTTGAGGAAATAAGAAAAATCTCAAACAACCTAACCTTATATCTAAAGCAACTGGAGAAAGAACAGGCAAAATCCAAAGTTAGTAGAAGAAAAGAAATCACAAAGATTAGAGAAGAAATAGAGATGAAGAAAACAATAGAAAAGATCAATGAAACTAAAAGCTGATTCTTTGAAAATATAAACAAATTTAATAAAACTTTCACCATATTCATCAAGAAAAAAATAAGAGGACCCATAATAATAAAATTAAAAATGAAAAAAGAAAAGTTACAATGGACAGCACAAGTGTACAAAGGACCATATGAAATTACTACAGGCAACTATATGTCAATAAAATGGACCACCTAGAAGGAATGGACACATTCTTAGGTACAGCCACGACTAAACCAGGAAGAAACAGAAGGTATGACCAGACCAGTTACAAGTACTGAAATTAAATCTGTTATTTAAAAATTCCCAACAAACAAAAGTCCAGGATCAGATGGCTTCACAGATGCATTCTACCACACATTTAGAGAAGAATTAACACCTATCCTTCTGAAACTCTTCCAAAAATTGCACAGAAAGGAACACTTCTGAACTCATTCTATGAGACCACCATCACCCTGACGCCAAAACCAGACAAAGATGGCACACACACAGAAACTACAGACCAATATCACTAAGTCCACAACAAAATACCAGCAACCTGAGTTCAACAGTATACCAAAAGAATCATATACCATGATCCAGTGGGATTTATCCCAGAGATGCAAGGATTTTTCAGTATCTGAAAAGCAATCGGCGTGATACACCATATTAACAAAGTGAAGAATAAAAATTAAATGATCATCTCAATAAATGCAGAAAAATATTTTTATAAAATTCAACATCCATTTATGACAAGAAAAATTTTTTAGAAACTGGGCATACAAGGAACATACCTCAACATACTAAAGGCCAAATATGACAAATCCACAGTTAACATCATACTCAATGGTGAGACACTAAACATTTCCTCTAAGATCAGGAATAAGACAAGGATGTCTTTTAGTCAACATAGTTTTAGAAGTCCTAGCCACAGCAATCAGAAAAAAAAAGACACAAATGGAATCTAAATTGGAAAAGTGAAACTGTCACTGTTCACAGATGACATGATACTATACACAGAAAATCCTAAAGATTCTACCAGAAAACTACTAGAGCTCATCAATGAATTCAGCAAGGTTGCAGGATACAAAATGATGTACAGAAATCTGTTACACTTCTATATATTAACAGTGGAAGATGAGAAATTAAGGAAGCAGTCCCATTTGCCATCACATCAAAAAGAATACAATACCTAGGAATAAACCTAAATAAGAAGGCAAAAATGCCTGTACTCCAAAAACTATAAGATGCCGATGAAAGAAATCATAGACAACACAAAGAGATGCAAAGATATACTATGTTTGTGGATTGGAAGAATCAATATTGTGAATATGACTGTACTATCCAAGGCAATCTACAGACTCAATGCAGTCCCTATCAAATCCCTATGAAATTTTTCATAGAACTAGATAAAAAAATTTTTACAATTTGTACAGAAACACAGAAGCCCCTGAATAGCCAAAGCAATCTTGAGAAAGAAAAATGGAGCTGGAGGAATCAGCCTCCCTGACTTCTAACTATTCTACAGTCATCAGGACAGTATAGTACTGGCAGAAAAACTGAACTATAGGTCAGTGGAACAGGGTAGAAAGTAGAGATAAATGCATACATCTATGCTCAACTAATCTATGACAAAGGAGGCAAGAATACATAATGGAGAAAAGACAGCCTCTTCAATAAGTAGTGCCAGGAAACTAGACAGCTACATATAACTGAATGAAATTAGAACGCTTTCCAACACCAAACACACACACACACACACACACACACCTCAAAATGGATCGAAGACCCAAATGTAAAGCCAGATACTATAAAACTCTTACAGTAAAATATAGGCAGAACACTCTCTGACATAAATCACAGCAATATTTTTTTGATCCATCTCCTTGAGAGATGGAAATAAAATGGAAATAAAAATAAACAAATGGGACCTAATTAAACTCAAAATCTTCTGCACAGCAAAGGAAACCATAAACAAAACAAAAAGTGCACAGAATAGAAGAAAATATTTGCAAACCAAGTGACTGACAAGGTATTAATCTTCAGACTATACAAACAACTCATGCAGCTCAGTATCAACAAAATAAACAAAAAAACCCAATCCAAAAATGGGCAGAAGATCTATATAGACATTTCTTCAAAGACGACATACAGATGGCTAAAAAGCACATGAAAAGATGCTCAACATCACTGTTAGAGAAATGCAAATAGAAACAACAATGAAGTATCACTTCACACCAGTCAGAATGGCCATCATCAAAAAACCTACTAACAATAAATGCCAGAGATGGTGGAGAAAAGGGAGCACTGTTGGTGGGAATGTAAATTGGTACAGCCACCTTATGGAGAACAGTATGGAGGGTTCCATAAAAACTAAAAAGAGTACCCATATGATCCTACAATCCCACACCTGGGCATATATCCTGAGAAATCTCTAATTAAAAAAGATAACATGCACCCCAATGTTGACTGAAGCACCATTTACAATAGCCAAGACACAGAAGCACTCTAAATGCCCATCAGCAGATAAAGATGTGATACATACATACAATGGACTATTTAAAAGAATGAAGCGACGCCATTCGCAGCAACATGGATGGACCTAGAAATTACCAGACTAAGTGAAGTAAGCCAGACAGATGTCATAGGATATCACTTATATATGGAATCTTAAAAAAAAGATGCAAAATGAACTTGTTTACAAAACAGAAATAGACTCACTGACATAGAAAACAAACTCATGGTTACCAAAGGGAAAAGGGAGAGGTGAGGGATAAATTAGGAGTTTGAGATTAACACATACAGACTACTATATGTAAGGCAATGGCACCCCACTCCAGTACTCCTGCCTGGAAAATCCCATGGATGGAGGAGCCTGGAAGGCTGCAGTCCATGGGGTCGATAAGAGTCGGACACGACTGAGCGACTTCACTTTCACTTTTCACTTTCATGCATTGGAGAAGGAAATGGCAACCCACTCCAGTGTTCTTGCCTGGAGAATCCCAGGGACGGGGGAGCCTGGTGGGCTGCCATCTATGGGGTGGCACAGAGTCAGACACGACTGAAGCGACTTAGCAGCAGCAGCATGTGTAAAATAGATAACCAACAAGAACCTACTATATAGCACAGGGAACTAAGTATTTGTAATAATCTCTAAGGAAAAAGAATCTGAAAAAAGTATAATATATGTATATAATGGAATCACTGTGCTGTACACTTGAAACTAATACAACATTGTAATTTAACTACGTTTCATTTTTTTTTTAAAGTTCCAATGAAGTTGAAAAAAACGCAATATTTTAATTGTATAGATTATCTATATTCCTGGAAAAAAAATCTATGTTAAATCTAGGATTAAATTCTTGGGAAAGTTTAAAGGAATAAAGATATAATTTTAAAGAGAAAAAAACACTGCTCAGCCTAACTGGCCCTGTGGTTTGCTTTGAACTAATTTAACTGTAACACAGATTGGCTTTCCAAAAGAGTTATAACACAAAATTAAATAAGCCAACAGAATTTTGAAAAAGATACTACTGGCTAATAATTTTTAATTTTCACTGTCTCCTTTCTAAACTGAATTTAGAAGCTGTGTTTCTTTTGGTGACTAAGTCAGAAAAAATAGAAAATATTAATCAGTGTCATTAATATTCTTATTTGACAAATACTCCTTTTCTTCCAGTCCTCAACTTTTCCCCTCAAATTCTGGGCATCATTCCATACTAATTATCTTGCCTATTTTAGTTGAGTGAATGTAATGGTGCATCCTCTTGAAGACCAAGGCCCAATCTAGTAATCATGAGTGGAATTAAAATTCTAACAAAATGAAGCAAACAACTGAATGGCTGTTTTAAGAGTATCTTTCATGAATAACTTGAGAAGTTTGCATGCTGAATTTTTATTAAATATATATTATGCCTTCAGAAGTTTACCATGTAAAAGAATCCTATGAATGTGTTTTGTAAACTGTAAATCAGAATACATTCAGTATTATTATTATTTATAATATTTGTAAAATTAAAAATGACCCCAGTCTACTTTCACATATAGGATTTGCTAACATAATACTTGCTACTGTTTGAGAGCAACTACTGAACTGAACTGAACTGTGTGGTAAATTTTGTATGTAATGATCTCAGCCAAGTCATTTAATCTTTTGTGGTTGGTACTCCTTATCTCCATTTTACAAATGAAAAATAAAAGATGCCTGGAGAATTTAAGTAACTGTCCAAGGGCATGCATCTAGTTAACAGGACAGCCAAGATGACAGGAGCAGGTCAGTTTGATTCTGAAGCATCAGCATACACCTCTAATTGTGTGCATGTATTTGCCTCTGAAGCATGCTACATGGGATCAACACACACACACCTGACAAGACCCGTGATATCCTTCTTCAAGTAGGATTTTCTATGCAGAGTATTTTCTTCTTTCAAGTAGTATTTTCTTTTCTATTCTAAGAACTGCTTCTTTTGTGATTCTCCAGCGATACGGGGAAAAGAATGATAGCATTTTAGTACAGGTTCAATCTTACAGAAACCGAAAAGTATTTAGTTGTGCAATTCCTGTGACTTCACTAATAATACACAAAATTTGACCAATATATGAAATACTTTGTAAAACTGTTAGCATTTTAATTTCCAGCAGTTCTCTGACAGATTCTGGTCATTAATTTTACTTCTGTCTTAAACTATTTTGCAAGCAAGGGCAAAAATATATGAATCCAGATAAGGAATGTCTAAACAAAATGTGAATTTGGGACAAGAAATGTCCAGCAGTAGAATGAAATTCAAGATATTTCATGCTCATGTTCTTCCAGCAGCAAGTAAAAGACAATGCAGTATGTGCTTTTATACTAAAAAATTAATCTTTACTTCCAGATACTCTTCATTTTTCTTTAGACGAAAGGAGATTTTTGTCATCCAGTAAGTTACTGTGGTAATGCAGAGCTCTGCTGTGATTAATCTTTTCAGATGGTGTGCTCTATATTTTAAAATACATGATAAGAAGTGTTTTGTTGTTTAATATGCTATTTTTTCCCAAAGACAAAAAACAGTTAAAGGTACTCTAAACTTTCTACTTCCTACGTGTCCTCTATGATACTGCATGCTAGTGTAAATTAACCTTATCAAAATGCGCATTGACTCACAATGTGCATGGCCTGAGAAATTTGCTGTGTTATCATGTTGTGTTAACTTTGATTGTAAAATAAGTTTTTACCTAGATTTCTTCACAAGTTTCCTGGCCTATTATTACGATGACACAAGAGTTCTCTGTCTGATGGGTGGTGTCTGGGCTCACATTCCACACAAGCTCATTTCAACTACTACAGGCAGTAATCTGTGAGAGCCAAGACGATCACATTCCCTGTTTCATAAAATTTTGACTTCTACCCTACCCAATGGACAGCCAACTGTGCATGCTTTCAGACATCCCCCTAATGCCCAGAAGTGCCACTTTTATCCTAGGATAAAAATTGCTGTATACATTCTGAGGGGAGCATAGCAAAATGACTGCATTAGCAGGGACCCAGCAATTGAGTGTGGCAGAGATACTCAATTTCTTCAGTAAAGGATATGAATGGAGGTAGAGAAGGAAAATGCATTTGATTTCAGAATCCCAGATCTATCTCTGACAAAGGACTCAATTTCCATGAGCCCACAAGGCTGGATGGAGCCAAGACTCCTGACATTCTCTTGACTGTGAACAGTACTCAGAGTAATAATTCAAACAGAGGAAGGCAGACCCATGGCTACTCTAACCACATTTCACATTTTGGAATCATAGCTAACCCCTGTTTTATTTATTAACTAATTGCCACGTTCCCATTGACAGAATTAAAATAGTTTCATGAAGATACATTTTCCTCAAAGGACCTACTTGATCAGATTAATACATCTGCCAAAAACACTCCTGAGCTAAAGATTTCAGTAATCACATCACACAGAAAATACCATTTCCAACCAGCACTCAAAGCTGACCTTTCAATGTTCCAGACTCAGAAATGGTCTGGTTGAGAAACTCTGCCAAATGCCTTTCTGCGTCATCATTAAACAAAATCCTTTTCCTTTTCCTTTTTGGCTTTATGCCATTAGTGGTGATGGCTTAGTCACTAAGTTGCGTCCAACTCTTGTGACTCCAGACTATAGCCCTCCAGGCTCCTCTGTTCATGGGACTTTCCAAGCAAGAATACTGGAGTGGGTAGCCATTCCCTTCTCCAGGGGATCTTCCTGACTCAGGGACTGAATCTGGGTACCCTGCATTGCAGACAGATTCTTTACCAGATATGCCATTAGTAGCTCAGAGAAAAATGCTTCCATTTTTATCGAACCCTCACTCTCTCACCTCTATAACCACATTTTCTTTTCCTAGAATCAGTCAACAGTCCTCTGGTCAGAGCTCCTACTCTAATAGAACTATATAGTTTGGGTTAATCAGAATCTTTAAACACCTCTACGTAAATCAACACAGTTAAAATATAGTCGCCTTTCAAATCTGGTTTTTTGAGGTTACCTGCTAACCCCTGAGAGAGTAATTTCTGTGCTTACCTGCCTGCCTGTCCTTTTAGATGCTGTTATGTCATCTGTCTGCTCTTCATTAAGTCCTCTCCCCGAGAACCTCTGCCAACCTCCCCACAAAGCTGTCGGCAGTTTCTTCATCCTCTTTGCTGCATCTGCCCTCTTGCCCCTGAGATAACCAGGTTTAGGACTACAATTTTAATTTAGAATACATGGTTTACAAAATAAGAATCTGTCAAGAGTTTGCTTTCACATGTGCTTAGTAATAAGGAAAATTCAACTCTTGCCACCCTGGAAATCTGACATCACCTCTTTGACGACAGCAAGAACGTTGCTTTCCTGTATGTATCTAGAATCCATTTCACCTTGTTTGCATGAAAGAAATATCAGTTGGGCCTCTACAAGTGCCAGGGTCTGAATACTGTGATAAAAAATTACATTACTCACTTATTAACGTGGCATGTTTACCTTATAAAGTGAAGTTCTAGAGTCAGCTGTACAGTCCTAGCCATTGGTTGGGATAATATTTTTAATTTGTACTAAAGACCAGAGAAAAGTCATTGGTGATTTGATAAGAGTCTGAAAGAATACTAAAGCCTATAATGAATAAAAACAATAGGAAAAAATAAAAATTAAGATCCTTTTGAAAGCATTACAGTAAATGCTTTGGATAAGTAACACAGTCATTGTAGAAATAAATGTGGACATTGGAAAAATTAATGAATTGAAATACATAAACTAAAAACCTCACACTCAATATTTTACGAAACTTAGAAAAATCAATTAACATGTTTTACCAGATTATTCAAAAATTTTCGTTGAAAATGAAGTACATATTAGTGTGAGAAGTACATATTTTTACAGTAAAGGCAGTAAAATTTTGAACCTAACTTAAAACTGGTTAAGTAGAAAACACAGCTTCTCGCCACTGCTAATGCTGAGTTAAGCTGCCCATCTATAGGCTATCATCTGTAGCTCTCTATTTGGACTATATTTTAATTCCCTATAGATTTCAACTAATTGACCTTGAGGGAAAGCTGAGTCTCTGTGACAATATGGTCTTCAATCACCACTGCCAACATAAATAAATGGTTCCTCTCTGGATCTATCAAGAGTAATCTGAGTGGAATTTAAGTTTTTGATAGACTTTGAAAAAAAAATGAGCCCAGACATGAAATAATACCCTTTTCAACAAAAGGGCATAGGATTTAAGCTAAGATTCATGTAATAAAACGTGTTTAGCCCTTTATATTAGACATTGGTCAGTTATCTTACTGAAATCTGGACAATCCCCAAATTGATTTACACACTAATGAATATGATTTGACAGTATCCTTCACTATTGTCAGTGAATAAGTACTCTTATTCACCAAAGTGTCTAAAACACTCTCCATGTACCCAGTTTTTAAGTTTTTTTAAATGTTAATAAAAAGTATTTTTGAGTCTCTTTGAGTATGTCTATAGATCACTTTATTTGAAATAGCACTCCTGAAATGACATTGTTGATTTTCATACACATTAATTTCTGTGAGTTTTTTTATGCTTATCTAACCAAATAATTTTCCATAAAGGAATTTAATTTCTTCATCAGTGCATTTTCTTCATAGTATATGCCATCTCCTTTTCCACTTCCCTGCATAATTGTCCAAATTACTATTTTTCCCTGTTTACAAGTAAAACTTTAAAACTTCAAAGAAAAATAAAATTTAGAATGCAGTCAGTACTTGAGAAAAATACACTTGTTCAATATGAGGCTAAGAATCAAGGCAATGACAAGGAGACTACAAACAAAAATAAGGGAAAAAAAAACTAACTGTTATTTGAAACAGGTAATTTATGCCAAAATATCTTCTCAATTTTAAGCTGTCTAGGTAGGTATTTATTTCAGTTCACACATAATTGTGAGATAAGCACAGACTGGAAAATTTCGTAAAAACGGTCTATGTGACGCCTTGTTTCTCACATTATGTAAAAACAAATGTGAAGAACAGCATATGTAAAATGACTGGGTTTAAGGGAGAGATACTGAAAAGTAAACAAAGCCAAAACAGATCTTGTTGTATTAAATCTATTATCTAAATTACTTGTGCAGACAAGAGCAATTTTATTGTTCATGTAACTTCCTGAGTATCTAGCACCTGTTAACTTCTGTTGTGAGAGGATTTGATACGGCTTTGTTTAGACCTGTATACTGTTTACTGATGCATCTGTTGATCATATTTAAGCCCTTGAGTAGCATCTCATGAGAATTCTCAATTAATATCTTTGTGGAAAATTCATTTAATTCAGATATTCTCTCATAATAATCAGAGCACTTGTATTTAGTTTACTATGTATCTTTAGTCTAAATTCATCCACAGTTGTATATTTAACAATGACTTATTCACTGTCTACTACAAATAAGTTTATGAGCGGCTTGCAGTAAGCCAGATGTTAACCCTGCCCCTGCCTTCAAGTAATACATGAACCTCAATGCATGGGTCCTTAATACATGTACTTATATAGCCATGATAGAAGATGGAAGGTGATTTGTCCATAGAAGTTTAGTTTCATAGAAGGAAGAAATTATGTTCTCTGTAATAGAATAAGGTCCTTAGAGGAGTTAACATCTGAATTAGCTATTAAGCAATCAGCAGCATCTGGTTGTGGTAAGACACCTGGAATGGAGAAACTAATAGAAAATATCTGTGGTGTAAACAGGGTAATGTGAGGGGTAGCTATAAAGAATAATGTAAAAAATGCAGGCACAGTTAGAAGTGCTTTCATATGATAATATGAAAAGAGAATTATTACAGCCTTTATACTATTAGGGATTAATTTATAATTTGAGTTGAGAACTAGGAAACTGACCTTTTGATCACTCTTTATTCTGGGACTCTGATTAGGAAGAATAGGAAATCTCCCTGCTTAAATTAGCACAATCTAGTCTTCCCAGTTTTGAGTAAAATTT
>NW_011495084.1:1767854-1767973 GCF_000754665.1 Bison bison bison
TCTCTAAAGAGATCTTTCAAATGTAAAATAATAAAATCAACCTTCTGTAGAGTTCTTCACTGAAAAGACAGACTATAAAGATCAAATATTAATAATTTTTAAATAAGAACAGATCATTA
>NW_011495084.1:1768073-1782024 GCF_000754665.1 Bison bison bison
ACAGGGTAATGTGAGGGGTAGCTATAAAGAATAATGTAAAAAATGCAGGCACAGTTAGAAGTGCTTTCACATGATAATATGAAAAGAGAATTATTACAGCCTTTATACTATTAGGGATTAATTTATAATTTGAGTTGAGAACTAGGAAACCGACCTTTTGATCACTCTTTATTCTGGGACTCTGATTAGGAAGAATAGGAAATCTCCCTGCTTAAATTAGCACAATCTAGTCTTCCCAGTTTTGAGTAAAATTTAGGATATTCTTTTAGAAACAAAAAAAACTCATTCTTTTTATCAGTTTAGAAACAAAAAAAAATTCATCCTTTTTATCAGTATCAATTGTAGAGTAGATCTGTAGAAGGAACTTGAGTTTCACAATAAAACTAGAACTAGTAATTATAATAGCAATGATAGCAAACAACATTTACATATTGCTTCCAAAGTCAGGGGTAGAAATTTCCTAGCATTTTACATATATGAGCTTGATTTACATATATTTGCCTTATTGTCTAAACTAGGAACTAAGAAAGGTTGAGGTAACTTACTCAAAATAATATAGCTGGTAATTGTTGGAACAGGTATTTGAAGCCAAAAGGGACACTGTATTTTGTAAGAATTCACAAATATTCACCCAAATCTAGTAGCCAGGTATAGTTTAAAATCACTATCTCTATACACCTAAAACTGACATTACATTGTAAATCAACTATACTCCAAAAAAGAAAACAAAAACAAAAAAATCTGTAATCTCTAAAGAGATCTTTCAAATGTAAAATAATAAAATCAACCTTCTGTAGAGTTCTTCACTGAAAAGACTATAAAGATAAAATATTAATAATTTTTAAATAAGAACAGATCATTAGTGAAAATAGAACAAGGATTTGAGTAATAATTATCTGGTGCTTCAGCTATTTCTTGCTCTACAAACTAGCTCTATTTCAGGTTCTAGATAGCCCAGAAAAAATATTTTTGCCAGTACTACCTCAAATAACCCTGGATCCTCTGGAAAAAGAAAATCTCCCCACCACAGCATGGCTATCTGACAGTCCTTAAAAAGATGAATCACAAGCTTGTCACTAAAGCAGATGTGATGTTTGAACTCCACCATTCATAAACTGAATAATGTTCCCTGATATTAGAAAAGTGATCTCTACACAAGAATTTCCAGTTCTGCATGGTAACAGAGACATCGATCTTGTTAATTCAAGTATCTCGTTCATTTCTATCTTAAGCTCAGTTCTGAAGATTTGCCCAGCCTGACCCCCATTCCTTTCCTGTTTCTGAAGAGTATTGTGGCATCAGAACATTAGGGTACCAAGCACCTTAAAGAGCTTGGGTAGTGTGGGTCTTTTTTGTTCTTCAGTCGCCAAATCATGTCCGACTCTGCGATCCATGGACCACACTACACCAGGCTTCCCTGTTCCTCACCATCTCCCGGAGTTTGCCCAAATTCATGGCCATTGAATTGGTGTGGATCTAGCTCATGGTTGCCTTTTCTTGCTGGTCTTTGCTGAGGGGTAATTATTTTCTATGGGGACTGATATGCTGCCCAAGTTCCCACTGCATGTGTCAGAAGTCAGGACCTCCAGTTCATATACTTCGTCTTCCTATCCTCAAATTAAGGAATTTTCTGATTCAATATCTCATTCAGTCATCTCCATATCCATCCTTCTCCAGGGGATCTTCCCCACCCAGGGATTGAACCTAGGTCTCCCGCATTGTAGACAGATTCTTTACCATCTGAGCCAACAGGGAAGCCCATCTATCTAGTCAGGATTTCTCTGTTGCCTCCTTAGAATCACTCTAAGGTGTTGTGAGAAGCCCACTAGCTCATCCACCAAGACACTGCTCTGAAAGTGAAAGTGAAGTCGCTCAGTCTTGTCCGACTCTTTGCGACCCCATGGACTGTAGCCTACTAGGCTCCTCCATCCATAGGATTATCCAGGCAAGAGTACTGGAGTGGGTTGCCATTGCCTTCTCCAGGAGATCTTCCCAACCCAAGGATTGAACAGGGGTCTCCTGCATTGTAGGCAGACGCTTTAGCATCTGAGCCACCAGGGAAGTCTTTGCTCTAGTAATGCTATATATCACTGTGATGCCATGCTGATGATGAGTTGCTCTACTAGGTTATACCCTGTGGAGCTGAGAGATACTTCCTTCTGCCCGGGGACACCTACAGCATTAATGAAGAATTCCTTCTTTCTTCTTGATAACAGTTACTACAGCACTCCTGTATTTTTCACCAATTCCTGTACTGTAATAAAATATACTCTGACTCATGTTTTCTTCACTGAACAAACCCCTTTGTGACCATTTTCATAGTATTTATTAAGCCACATTCTTCCATCTATTTTTTCATTTGTCCTTTACTTCAAAATCCACATCCTCTTACATTTGTCACTTAAGAAATCTGGTAAAATTATCCCTGATATTTAAAATTATAAACTTTGATAAAGGTGTATGTTCATTTTATTTCATACTTTGTGCCTTTTGTGTTTTTTTGCAGTGCTAATTTGTTGCGCATGACAAATGTGTTATTAAAGATACACCCATCTCTGAATTTGGGCATTGCACAGTCTATTTAGCTGTTTAAAATTATTTCAATTTTTAGAGTATAAATAACTGGACTAATGAACTGTCACAAAAATGTATAAAGTAACTGAAATGACTGTCATTTTTTATGGTTATATATTCACAAAGACTCAGGAAACAAGATTTAGTCAATTTGATGTCATTTTTCAATCACCTTCCTTTATTCAGCATTCTTCATGGACAAATAAAAAAGTTTCACTCACATTTACATTTTTAGGGCAATAAATACTATGCAATATATTAAAAAGTGACCTGTACCAATGTAATGCCCCAAATGCCCAGCAATATAAAACATTACCTTCTTAGCTTGAGAGAAAAGCCAAATTATTATTTGGCCATATTTGGGTCCAAATAATATAATTTCAAAAATGATGTAGAATTTAAAATAATGATCACATATCAGTTAAAGGTATAGCATGTTATAATTGCTGGTTTACCATGTTTTTCTAATTTTAATCCAGAACTCAAGAGCTGTATCCTCAACTCATAATGCGTTTAACACAATCTCTGTTGCAGGTTACTTAGTTATAGAAAATCCATCAAGTAAGTTTGTTAAGTATCTTTTCTTCTTTTTGAATACCAACTCTAGATTCCCTGATTCAATGAATCTTAATGTGTGGTTCCTTTTTTGTATGTTTGGTAGAAAAACCTCCAAGCTGGATATAAATCATAAAAGCATGACTAATTGCATGGTAACTGGAGAAATGCTTTCTCTCTCTCTGGGGTGAAGCCTGCATGTCTGTATTTTAGCTTGGGAAGTAATACAGGGATATCTAAACTCCTTAGGGTTTAGAAACCATGTCATTATGAGAATGAGGTCACTGCAATATTTTATATCTTCTAAAACCTTGTAATGTATAAAATGTTCTCTGTATGACAAAGAGGTATTATATGCATTAGGATTCAATGATAACTTTATGCCCTTACATTTACTTGAAAAACTTTCTTCATTAAAATGTGCAATCATTCATTTAAAGTCACTTAAAATTTGAAGGATTTCTGTACCATGAAATACAGGGAAAGTGAACTCAAAGAGGGAAAGCTAATTTTATAAATATGACAGGGTGACTTTAAAGGGCTGTGTGGTTTTGAAATGTCCTGTGTCCTCTTAACTGGTCAACTATAAAGGCAGATTAAAGGGAAAGAACTGAACCTAACCTAACTCCATTTTATACCTTTCTTTGCTTGGAGGCCGATAAGCAAGAAATCCTTCCTGCAACATGTTGAAGAGCTTTGCACAAACAACAACCTAAAGTTTCAAGAGGAATTTTCGGTATGTTTCCAGCAGTTGTCACAACATTGCCAGACCTCCAGTCGTTTCATGTGTCACATTTCATGTCCCGTTTAAGCTTGCAAGGCCATGCAGGACTCTGGCCGTGATAATCAATACCCAATTACCAGGTTGATTGTTTGGATAGTAACACTACACTGAGCAGCCTCTGGTGCAACCTGAACAGAATTATTCACCTACTGTGTCAGGAAAAGGTGCTGCTCCTCAGACTTCCCCCAGCAAGGGCAACCCGGCCCCGTTTGCTCTCTGCTCATCACCCAGATGTAGAAGCAACCCTAGAATGCTGGACGCATTGGTTTTTGTGTGTGTGCAAGGTTTGGGTGGTACCATATATTTCAATAACTTTTAGATTTAGAAACTAAATAAGTTCATTTCATATTTGCCTGCTTAGTTTATGTTAGTGGTATAGAAGAGCCTGAGAACAGAATTTGATGTTTCCAGAAATTATAAAAAACAATGTTTTTCAGAACTGTACAAAAATAGATAAATAACACCTGTGCTTTACAGGCTTATTTTTAAATCATGGAATAAGTGCTCTATCACATTAAAGAGAATATATGAAGTTAAGAACTTGTCACTTTAAGACTATTTGAAAGTTAGAACATTAATTTTATTGCTTTTAGCATTTTATATACCTACAAAATTGAAATTACATTAAAAACGTAAGGCGTGTCTTAGATCTACAAGCTATCTTAAAATCTGTGAGCCCCTTTCCTGACTTATTTTGTATGAGAAAAATAAAAACAGATTTCTAAATGTTACCAAATATTACTGTTTTTTCATGAACGTTTTAGTGTGTGAACAAAACTCAAACAATTGGCTTGGATAATTCAGGACTGTAATATTTCAGTCTCTCAGGGAGTAATAACAAAAATGTGAGAAGATTAATGGTATTTCCTACAGCTTTTTGGTTATGCTTCTTAAATATTGATCTGGACTTAACAAAATCAGTGGTACCATAAAACTCTTCATAGCATTTATACAGCAAGAGCTTTCAAGTTTTCAGGAACCAAAGGGTAGTTTCATTAGAATGTAGCAAATATAGTCCCATCATACATGACTGAGTATCTGAAAAGTTTTATTAGCAATAACATTTTCACATATACTGAGAAGGTTTAACTGTTTTGGAGATCATGGTTTTAAGTACTTGGGTTTTATATATGTTGTGTGTATATACTAAGTAAATATATATAAATATGTAAGGACATGCCTTTTTTTAATTGCTTTCAATCCTACTGCTGTGTCAATTTATAAAGCAAAACTTTTTAACAAATGCATCTTTGATGCATATATTTGATAAACCTTGTAACTCAGGTCATATTCACTTACACCTTAAATATCAATAAGCTCCTATTTGCACTGATATATGTCAATTCAGCATTTGATAGCTAGGTGACCTAAACTCTCTGTTCTTCAGTGTCCTCCATCTGTACCTATCTTACTGAGTTGTGAATACTAAACTGATTGAACGATGTGTAATACTAAGAACAGTGGCTGGCACAATAAGCATTTGCTATTACAATGATGATTTCTACCATAAAGAAGTTCATATTTATGATAAGAACTGCAGACGTGTCTAAGAAATCACAAATACAGAGTCCTGATAGAGATATGCAGAAAGAAGTGAGCCTCAACTCTGTCTGCAGAGCAATCAGAAAAGACTTTACAAAAAAGTGACCGGCCAGATGAACTTTAAGACAGAGCAGTAGTCCAATGAGTAGAGAAAGCGGAAAAGGTATTCTAGAGAGAAAGAGGGAATGCAAAAGCGTAAGGATGCAAAACAGTCTCACTCAGCTGTGATCCACTAACAAGCAGAAACAGAAGGAGAAAGAGCTAAGTATTAAGGAGGGTTGGTTGAAGCCCCATGTGCCCTGATAAGAAGGCCACTGAGTGTAATATTACTAACCAAACAATCGACCTGGTAACTGAATATTGATTATCAAGGCCAGAGTCATTTCAATCTATAAATGGAAACTTCTGTAAACACAGAATAGAAGGTGATTCCAATTCACCTTTCTTTTCCCCTCTATTTGCCTCATATAAACATGCTGATATATAATCTCAAAACCTAACACAAGGAAGCTGTTCTAGGATTCCTCAATTGGTTAAAAATTTTTTGAAGCCTTTGGTGCCAGAACACCAGAATTCAGATGCTTAACCTTGTCCCTCTTCTCTAACACACATACATGCAAAAGACTGTCCAGAATTCTCGGAGGAAAAATAAGGGAAGAAGGGAAAATTATCCAATTAAAACAATAATTTTTAACAATGCTGAGAAATTGCAAACCCCCCAGTTTTAGCACTTTTAAGGGAATCTGGTAAACTGAGACATATCTAATATGGAAAACTATAAATTTCATAAATGTAAATCATCAGCTCGATAAAATAACCTATTTTCTTGCACAGCTTTTTAAATGATCAACGGATATCATCATTTTCCACCAAAATATCAATAACAGAGCTCCTTGACACTCCCTCAGTGTCTGATATTTCTTAATCACACCTTTGCATTCTGTTATCGATTTAACAATGCCCACTGAGAACAGGAATTGACCTTTGGCATCTTCTCAAACTGACCAATGTTGTACCAATTAATAGGCATGAAATCACACTGCCCAAGGAGAAAAAACAAAAAATAAATCACCAACTCCCTTCCCCTACTAAGTAGATGTTGAAATATTAAATAATACACAGGGAATATTTGATGAAACCATCAGTAAAGTATGAAGGGAGTCGCTAACATGGTTGCCGCACCTCAGACTTGACAGGGGAGAGAAATCATGCCAGAGAAAGCAGGAGCCCAGAGGACCAGCTCTATGCAGGGTATTTTCAGTGTAAGTTCATCTAAGTTCTTTACTGTTCACTTGACCTCACTTCTGCAGTTATGAGAAGTGTTTTCATTTTAAAAATAAAATGACTTAGAATAGTCTTTTACTAAGTGGAACTTCGTTTTGACTTCTGAAATAAATCTAAACTTTGCAATGACTTCAATCCACAGGAATTACCAAAATTTCTTCAGGATCTCTCTTCAACTGACGCTGATCTGCCTTGGAACAGAGCAAAAAACCGCTTTCCAAACATAAAACCATGTATGTGTATATACTGTTTCTGCTTTTAGATACTGAAAGCTTTTCAAATGAGCACAAAATGCACTTTAGCATTCTTCTTAAATATGTGTTACATATTAATTGAATTATAATAATGCATTTTATTAGCAGCAACTTATAAATTGTATTTCTTTGGCTTTGTTAATACTGACTAAAGTTAATGAACGTGGGTTTCAGCTTGTTCACACCAGGTTTATTCATGCAGGTGTAAGAAACTGTAGCCCCAGTACTTTCTGAGCTTTGTAATTTAACCCCAGGAACAAACCTCTCTCATATCTTCCTATAGACCTAGTTCTCAAATGAAGAGAGAAAGTTCATGTGTAACTGTGCGCATTACTTTCCTTAAGAGCATGGCAGTGCTTTGTAAAGGAATATAAAAAAGTGCATTGCAAAATATTTGTTGAAGATCAGAGTAAATGTGTGATTACCAGGGTTGGTTTTTACAAAGGAAGCAGGCTTATGCTTTACCACAGTCAACATTTTTCAATCAGTAAGAAACCGTAGTACATGCCACGCTGTTATTATGTCCTTAAATGTCATTAAAACGAATGTGTATACTGATGTGGAAAAAGCAAACCATATTATTGATGTAAGAATTAGTAGTAATATGAAAGAAAAAACATAGCATTCCTCTTTAAATGCTGTGTTTGCTATATTTTTCAACATGTTATCCTACTAAGTATATTCTGATTCAATACATTTTTATATTATAAAATTAAAAAGTGGTATGTTAAGTTCTGAAATGCTGTCAATATTGTTTCAAAGTCTAGAGTTTTAAAATATTCCTAATTTTAGAGTTAGTGTATATATATTTTTCTATGTTCTATGCCTTTTCAAAACTGTATTGGGGAAAATTCCATACATATAAAAATTGAACTCTTCTGTCTAGAAAGATACAGACTTTGAGAAATATGTAATCACAGAAGGTAAAATCATAAGGATATGGATAGTCCCCCCCAAAAATGGACCATATTGTGTTATTCTAGAACTAGAGGATAACTGAGGCATGAAGTAAACAAATTTAGGGAAACATGATCTAGAAGTCAGTAACCTAATGGAATCTGTTAATTCCCAAGAATTAGAAAAGGATGAAAATACAAATAGCTTTAATCACCTAAAATCCTTCCCGGAACAAAACAAATCATAGGTAAATGGCTTTAAGAGTAAGTTGACAAATAAGGCATCTTTGTAGGAAATAAGGAATGTTAGTATTACATCCCTAAATTCCTCTGGCATGACCTTTCTTAATAAGTCATTTTGTTTTCCCTTTTAGAGAGTTAACCTGGATGGGATACATCCTAAGATTAAGAGAGATGGAAAGTCTCAGGTTTTTATATTCATCCATATCTAAATTTCCTTCAGATTCTCTGCTTCATGCTTAATGATATCCTGTGAAAATAAATATACAATCAAACTGTCTGATTGAAGGACAGTTACTATGGAATATTTAATATTTATTTACAATAGTGTATGCGGCTAAAGTAATGTATATCACTGTATATCATTATATATAGGTAGATGAAACATATCTAGCTTATTTCCAAAGATGGAAGCATATCTGACTTTAAATATATAAAAATTTGGTATGTGAGATTTTTTATATGTAACATTTTGATCTTTTGTTGTTAAGATTTCAGTGCATTATTTTCTGGGTTCACATAATGGCCATTAAAGTCATACAGTGCTAGCTTGCTAGCACTTACAGCATAAGGAGAATATAACTAAACAAACATCCTTAAAATAAGGAGAACTGAGGAGTAAGACAATCCCAATATCTGAGGCTAAGACAAAAATAACTAGTGATGGCTAAGACAATAAATAACTGTAAATCAAGGATGTTTGGGAATATCATAAGCATTGCATACATTTTTTTCCACCTTTGCTAGAGCCAAAGGGATAATATCCAATTATTTTCTGTTTTTTCTTGATTTCAGTAAAGAAAACTTAGTAATTTTTCAAATAATATTCTACATCCACATCCGATATCCTTTAATGGGTTTTGGGGGTAAAGTTTTTTCTTAACTGTCCTCTTAAAGAACTGGAAGTTCTATAAGAAATAATTTTATTAGGCATAATTTTATACTTTTCAATAATTTTATTAAGAATTTATTAATTCAACTAGTACATACTACTTGCTGTATAGTAAAATGACTAAAAACGTGGGCTCTAATCAAACTTCCTGGGTTGCGTTTCTGTTTACCTAACAACTACTTTAGTTGCTGGATATTATTTAGTAATGTCGACCGCATAACTTTAAGGATTAGATAAAATAATCATGTAAATCACTTTACCCAATATAGAACACAGGAAGCTCTCAATCAGTATTAGTTCTTATGGTTGTTAGTAATCAGTAAATTGCTTATTTTTAAAAGCCTCTAAGTTTCTGGGTGACTAAAATTTAGTTACAGGCCCTTAGGGTCTATGGTCTGGAGATAACAAACCCACTTCCCTAATCTGGGTCGGAAGACAAGCTGTAAACTCACATCCTCTCATACGGGCAAACAGACCCATATGATCCCAGCTCCCTCCCACCATGACACATACACACACACAGAAAATGCAATACTTAAACTAATATATTCTCCCATTGTGTTTGCAGAGAAGCCATAAAGTTGAAGAAATGTTTTTTTTCTCCCATAGAGAATGAATTCATTTTAGTAGAGTCTGAATTTTAGCTTGAGCCAGCTAAGAGAGATCCACTGTTTCCCCTGAGTAATGTAGAAAGAAGGATTTCAAATATCACAGTGCATTTTAGAACATATTAGCTTACAGGGCTTTAAGATACTAGAATTAGCAGCAAATGTGTGCAGAAGAGATTTCCAAATCTCTGTTTGACAGGACACTGTGACCTTGAGAAGCGTTCCAACACCATGAAGAAAAGTTTAGCTTGCTGTTGACTCAGTTCAGTTGACTCGGATAGTTCACTCAGATATTTAGTGAATAGAAAACTGATGGCTTCCCTTTCTTAGTTGCATGACTGGCCACAGCGTCATTAAGATTGGAACATCATACAAAATTCAAAATCTTTGGGACAGAAATGGTTTGCGTAATCTGCTTGAATGATCCCCCTTCTTTGGATTCAAACACATTGGTTGGGTCATTATACTTAACCTAAAAATACAGCAAAGTCATTTAACATATAACATGTGCTTAATTCTAAGAACTTGAGAGTGTGTTCTGTGTTCCATACAGAGCTATACATTTTATAAACTTTCATATGTCTTCCTCAGAGGATTCTACAAAATAAATATTATAACTATATGTTATAGCTGAGGTAACAAAGAAACAGAGAAGGGAAACAATTCGCCCAGGGCCATAAACGGCAGATAGGCAGAGCGTCTGGATTCCCACTCAAACCCACTTTCCCATTTTTGCTCCACTGCTCACTGCCTTCCCAGGAAGGTTTGTTTTAAAACCTCAGAAGAATTTAGTGACAGATAACTTTGTATCATTTCTTTGTCTCGTGAAAGTTAGCACTGGACATTTCAACTATAATACCAATTTGGCAAAGATTCTCAGGGAAAAATAATTTTTGATACTTTTCTTTGAAGAAAAATAATGGGAAAACGGTTATCTAATTTTGCTAGACTGTAAAACAGTCTAAATAACAGTAATTCAAAGTTTGGTGTGAAAAAAAGAATAGGCATCTAAATTAAAGAACTCCAGAAACAGACCTAAACACAGAGAAAACCAGTGTATGATACAGTGGTATTTTGAATAAGGGGTAAGGGTGCACTGTTTATTGTTCTAAATGGCAACAAACAATAAAACATAAATTTTCCCTCATTCTGTCCCCAAATAAAAGAAGCCCAATGGATCAAAAATCAAAATATTTAAAACAAGCAATAAAACCTATTAAAGCTCTGGAAGACACTATGAATGAATCCGTGAAGAATATTGGTGTGACAAAGCCTTTTGTATGTATCACGCAGAAAGCCACAGTGAAAAATGAGAACTTTGACTACAATACATATAAATTTTACGTATGGCAAGATAGCTAACAGATAAATTAAGTGAGTCAAAGACAAATGACAAAAAAATTTTCAATACATGTAACATTTTTAGTATAAAAATATTTTTAAAAAATTAAAATAGTATAATATGAAAAGGCAATTACAGAAAAGATATTTAAAATGGCCAATACACAAGCAAAGCAGCTCACTTTCACTCATAGTTAAGGCAATCAAAACAAATACTAAATCAATCTGTATCTCTCAGAAGGTCATAAATTAAAATGTTTAAATAGTATCTCATGGTGGTGTTCAAACTGTTCAAACACTTTTGTTCAGAGTGAACTGATATAATTTGAGAACAATTCATCAGTCTTTCAAAATTTGAGAAGCACAATATGATTTGGGGATTTTACTGCTGGTAATGTATTCTACAAATAGACTCCAACAGATATGCAAAATTTCAGTTATTTATTCAGCATTTTACAATAACAAAATGATATGATTTTCAATCATCCTGAAGAGCTAAATAAGTATGTTATATTCACAATGAAATACTATACGATCTTTTAAAGTAATGAACTATTAGATCGGTAAAGGTATTTGTTCAGGCTTTTCCATAACATGTTATGGGCAAATTTGAGCAAACTTTATGGCCAACCCAAAAGATATTATTATTTGCACTAACATGGAAAGATATAGTTAAATAAAATTTTTTGCAGAATAGAGGGACTAGCACCCCATTTGTGGTTAATTTTATATGACTATGTATAGAAAATCCTGGGAATAAATATGAGAACATATTAATAGTCATTGTCTTTAGGTTGTGGAAATATGGAATAAGAGAGAACTTCTACTTTAAAATTTTACAGCCATCTGTAATTTTCAAATATCAGAAACTTCTTTGTATTTTATAGAAAAAAGTAATGGTAATTTAAAAAGTAAATTAATATTAATATCTTATCTTTCCTTCTAGATAACAATAACAGAGTGAAGCTGATAGCTGATGCTAGTATTCCAGGATCAGATTATATTAATGCCAGCTATGTTTCTGTAAGTTGCTATTTTATATACATTTTTTATAAAACATGAATACTGCAGTAATGTTACTCTTCCAACTACTGAAAACAAGAAATTCATTACAACCTGTATAGATTTAATGTACCAGTTCCATACAACATTAAGTATATATACGATGTTTTATACATGGGGAAGTGGAAGCTCCAAATAGAGATTGCAATTTACCCAACAATCATTTCGCTAATAAGCAGCAGATGTCCGACTTCAAACTACATATCCCCTGGACTGTCCACTGTTTCCAGTGTTTGTCAGAAGATCCTTTAAGGTCAGCCAATTTTTCAAAGAAAATTAGTCAAATGGATAGTCATGTCCATATTATATAAAAACCCATTGTGCTCTTCTTCCCTTCGAGATTTTCAGTCCCTCAAGGGGACTATGATGTCATGTTCTTTCCACCCTCTATTACTTAGATAACATGTACTCTTTTGCAGCCACTCAATAAACATATCTTAAGTGAACCAATGTGGGGTAAACTGTGATAAACATCACAGATAATAAATGCTTGCCACATAAGATCAAAAATGGAACATAACCAGAGTGTTCCAAGGAGCTCCTTCTCCATGACTCTTGCTCTCTCAATGCTTACCGCTATCTTAGGAACACAGAAACCTTATATGCACCCAAGACCTCCACTTGGGTTGACACAACCATGAAATCTCAGAGGAGGAATTGCTCCTGTGGTTATTTAATCCAGTCACTTAGAAAATCTTTCTGAAAAACTACTGATAATTAGAGATTACCCTCTCTTGGCACAGATCACCTACTTCCTCCCTAAGGCAGATGATTCTATCTCTGAACTAATCAAATATACAGTTGTGGTTTGTTTTTAGAAAATTACAAATAAAAAGCTTAATTTCAGAAACTGAGTGCACCATGTACAAATACACTAAAACATAGTCAATGCAAATTCAGATTAATAATAAGTACAGTATCTTAACAAAATGACAACTTTTATAAAAGGTAATAGGCAAATCAGTGACTTGGTTCACCCAGAATATTTAACTAGTTTGAGTTAAGAAAATGAACTCTTCTCTAGATGGGAAAGGAAAGGATGGAGCAACACGTAAGCAAAGCCCCAGTGGGACCAAATGAATCGGCAGGCTTGGGCCAGACGTTGAGGCAAAAAGTTTGAAGACGTTTTATTGTTAAAAGAAAAAAAAAAACAACAAATGATTACTGATCCTCCATCCTGATCCCTGGGATTCTAAACTACCCCACTGATGGCTATGGTACTGGCACAAAGACAGAAATATAGATCAATGGAACAAAATAGAAAGCCCAGAGATAAATCCACGCACATACGGACACCTTATCTTTGACAAAGGAGGCAAGAATATACAGTGGATTAAAGACAATCTCTTTAACAAGTGGTGCTGGGAAATCTGGTCAACCACTTGTAATAGAATGAAACTAGAACACTTTCTAACACCATACACAAAAATAAACTCAAAATGGATTAAAGATCTAAACGTAAGACCAGAAACTATAAAACTCCTAGAAGAGAACATAGGCAAAACACTCTCTGACATACATCACAGCAGGATCCTCTATGACCCACCTCCCAGAATATTGGAAATAAAAAGAAAAAAATAAACAAATGGGACCTAATTAACCTTAAAAGCTTCTGCACATCAAAGGAAACTATTAGCAAGGTGAAAAGACAGCCTTCAGAATGGGAGAAAATAATAGCAAATGAAGCAACCGACAAACAACTAATCTCAAAAATATACAAGCAACTCCTACAGCTCAACTCCAGAAAAATAAATGACCCAATCAAAAAATGGGCCAAAGAACGAAATAGACATTTCTCCAAAGAAGACATACAGATGGCTAACAAACACATGAAAAGATGCTCAACATCACTCATTATCAGAGAAATGCAAATCAAAACCACTATGAGGTACCATTTCACGCCAGTCAGAATGACTGCG
>NW_011495084.1:1782124-1782264 GCF_000754665.1 Bison bison bison
CAGAATGACTGCGATCCAAAAGTCTACAAGCAATAAATGCTGGAGAGGGTGTGGAGAAAAGGGAACCCTCTTACACTGTTGGTGGGAATGCAAACTAGTACAGCCACTATGGAGAACAGTGTGGAGATTCCTTAAAAGAC
>NW_011495084.1:1782364-1782760 GCF_000754665.1 Bison bison bison
ATCCAAAAGTCTACAAGCAATAAATGCTGGAGAGGGTGTGGAGAAAAGGGAACCCTCTTACACTGTTGGTGGGAATGCAAACTAGTACAGCCACTATGGAGAACAGTGTGGAGATTCCTTAAAAGACTGGAAATAGAACTGCCTTATGATCCAGCAATCCCACTGCTGGGCATACACACTGAGGAAACCAGAAGGGAAAGAGACACATGTACCCCAATGTTCATCACAGCACTGTTTATAATAGCCAGGACATGGAAGCAACCTAGATGCCCATCAGCAGATGAATGGATAAGAAAGCTGTGGTACATATACACAATGGAGTATTACTAAGCCATTCAAAAGAATACATTTGAATCAGTTCTAATGAGGTGGATGAAACTGGAGCCTATTATACAG
>NW_011495084.1:1782890-1784086 GCF_000754665.1 Bison bison bison
GAGTGAAGTAAGCCAGAAAGAAAAACACCAATACAGTATACTAACGCATATATATGGGATTTAGAAAGATGGTAACAATAACCCCGTGTACGAGACAGCAAAAGAGACACTGATGTATAGAACAGTCTTATGGACTCTGTTGGAGAGGGAGAGGGTGGGAAGATTTGGGAGAATGGCATTGAAACATGTATAATATCATGTATGAAACGAGTTGCCAGTCTAGGTTCGATGCATGATACTGGATGCTTGGGGCTGGTGCACTGGGATGACCCAGAGGGATGGTATGGGGAGGGAGGAGGGAGGAGGGTTCAGGATGGGGAACACATGTATACCTGTGGCGGATTCATTTCGATATTTGGCAAAACTAATACAATATTGTAAAGTTTAAAAATAAAATAAAATTTAAAAACAAACAAAAAAAAGAAAACCTAAAATACCTAACGCTATTCTTATAACTGTAATATAGCAATCTTCTTCACTGTTAATAAGCCACCTCTTCTAGAAAGAACTGTATGCATAATTTGATCAAATACAAATACGGAACACTTCATGAACTTGCCTGTCATTCCTGTGCAGCACCCACGCTAACCTTCTCTGTATCTTCCCAAGTTTAGTGTATGTGCTTGCTTCTAGTATATGTGGTGCCGAGGCAAGCAGGTACAGTTTTTTTAAAAACAGGATGTGTACTCTTAAATCTTCAGTGGTGGTGAAGTACCTACTTCAATTCTAATAGGTAGGTTAACTATGGTTCTCGTTATGATTCTACAGATACCTGAAGCTTTCCTATACTGCCCATACTCCCATTTAAAAAATTTTTTTTTCTTATTCATCATCTTCTCACCTAGGCCCGCCATTTTATTTGGTCCCACTGGGGCTCTGCTTCTGTATTGCTCCATCCTTTCCCCAACATCAAACATAACCTGTCCTGTGTCCCACTCCCCACAAGCCTCTGTTAAGAGGGAAAAGAATTCATTCATTCCAAATTTTACTTTGGTTAGTAATTACTCCAAAATGACAATTATCAGTTCAGTTCAGTTGCTCAGTCATGTCCGACTCTTTGAGACCCCATGAATCGCAGCACGCCAGGCCTCCCTGTCCATCACCAACTCCCGGAGTTCACTCAAACTCATGTCCATAGAGTCAGTGATGCCATCCAGCCATCTCATCCTCTGTCGTCCCCTTCTCCTCCTGCCCCC